>NC_136916.1:9606045-9855442 GCF_949752795.1 Hyperoodon ampullatus | reverse complement strand
GGAAAAATAACTCCAAAGACCAATTAAAGCCAAGAACAAACCAAAGGAAACCCACTCAGTAGCTGAGAACATGCTTAGCCACGGTTTGTTGAAAGAGTCTTTGTAAATGTCCAAAGTCAGGAGAAGTCTACCTTGCAAACAACTATGCTGCATGTAAAGTTTCACAGGCTAAATCCAAACGAGCTCTTCTCCTGGTTGATAAAAAGACAAACTATGTGAACTTTTGGATTTATGCTCTTTTTTTCCCATCTCGTTTAGTCTAGTCTTTCCTTTTAGTCTAGGGTTCTATTTTAATAGAACACATTGCTAAAAAAGTGCACTGTTATTGCTGAATAGAATTATATAACAATTTTATATAAATACGTATATGATTATTTAATTAAGATGTTAAAATTTTAATATTTTGTTTTTAAATACATACGTAAATATTTGCAATAGAGAGAAACAGAATTGGAAAAATATGGGCAGAGTGTCCTGGAGGATTGACTGAGAAAGAAAAAAAAAACTCAAAGCAAATAAGATGTGAGTCTTTGGCCAGCAAAGCAAAGAGAAGAGAGAATGATTAGGGTTTAGGGTAAGACAACTCACTCTCTTTCCTCAGTAAAATCAGTAGAAATTTAATGGTGCTGAATTGTGGATTTTAAAAAGCTGATTTAATGGCCTGAACTGAAAGAACGGGTCATGGATTCTTGGGAGATGGCAACAATAGCTGTTAGCAGATCAAAAATTCAGGAGATGAATTGATTGCAACAAAGAGGGCAATTCCATAGCAATGTGGGGCATTTTGACAAGGCCATTTTAAACAATCAGCTTTGACATCACTGTATGAAAATGACCCTATCAAGGTGTAAAGCCATATTTTAAAGTTATAACCCTGCCTCTTCACCTAGCCCAGCCCGCCAAGACTATGGGGCCCTTTTATTCATTTTTGTATTGTTGCAACTATTGTCTTGTTTCTTTTAGTTTAACTACATTTTATTCATTTTAAAGATACTTAAAACTATTTTTATTGTTATTACCAATACTGAATTATATAACATAGTCATAATATATCAATAGTGTTTTAACTTATAATCAGAAAAGACAATAAAGATATGTTTTGCAACCCAAACCCAGTAATGTACCACTGACGGTTTTTCAAATGGGCTATAACAAGTTAAGGCAATCTGTCCCTTTGGACAGAGGCTGAAAATATACATGGTATTTAAATGGTGGTATTAAAATGTGATGGCTGCTGTTGGATGGAAGATCTGCATAACTGAGTAAACCAATATTTTCCAAATGACCAGTGGGTGATCACAAAAATCATTCATGATTAAAGAGCCACTGAAAGTGCAAGACAGGCAAATAAGCTTTAAAGAGCATGAGAAGTTCATGGAGGCAGTTGCAGAGTCCGCATTTCAACTCCTTTTTATGAAGCTACTACTTGTTGGTTACACTGAGCGTCAAAGAAGAACTATCCAAATTATCCAAAAAATTATCCACAATTCTTTTTGGATAAAAATTATACACAATTATCCAAAAAGGTGATTAAAATACTATTCTGTTTTCCATTAACAACAAAAAATATCTTTTTCATAATTTATAGATTTTAACACTTTTATTGAGACATAGTTCAAATACCATAAAATTCACCTTTTTAACATGTATAGTTCAGTGATTTAAGGATATTCAGAGATACGTGCAACTGTTATCATAGTCAATTTTAGAAAATTTTCACTATCTCAAAAAGAGAACCCTTATCCTTCAGCTACCTTTCACCCATCCTTCATACCCCGAGCTCGCCACAAATGCAAATCTAATTTTTCTCTCTATAGGTTTGCCCATTCTGGAAATTTCATATTAATTGAATCGTATGATATGTGGTTTTTTGTAACTGGCTTCTTTCACTAAAACAATGTTTTCAAGATTCACCCACGTTATAGTATGTACCAGCACTTCATTACTTTTCACAGTCAAACGATATTCCATTGTATGGATAGGCACATGTTGTTTATCCATTCATCAGTTGATGGACATTTGAATTGTTTCTACTTTTTGGCTGTAATGAACAATGCTGCTATGAACACGGGTGTACAAGTTTCTGTGTGGACATACTTTTACTTCTCTTGGGTCTACATCTAGGAGTGAAATTCCTAGGTCATATGTTAACTCTAAGTTTAACCATCTAAGGAACTACCAGACTGTTTTCCAATGTGGCTTCACCATTATAAATTCCCACCATCAGTGTATAAAGGACTTCTCTACATCCTTCACAACACTTATTATTTGATGTTTTGATTATAGCTATCCTAGTGAGGATAAAATGGTATATTATTACTGTTTTGATTTGCATGTACTTAATGATTAATGATGTTGAGCATTCTTTCATGTTCTTATTGGTCATTTGTATATCTTTTGGGGGGGGGAAGTGTTCAGATACTTTGCCCATTTTTATGTGAGTTATTTGTCATTTTATTATTGAGTTGTAAGAGTTCTTATACATTTTAGATGTAAATCCCTTATCAGATATGTGATTTGCAAATATTTTCTTTCATTCCAAGGATTCTGTTTTCACTTTCTTCATAGTATTCTTTGAAGCACAAAATCATTTTCTTGATAGTGTCCTTTGAAGCACAAAAATTTGAATTTTAATAAAGTCAAATTTGGCTATTTTTTTCTTTTGTTGCTTATACTTTTTGGTGTCATAGGAAAGAATCTATTGTCAAATCTGTGGTCATGAAGATTTACTCTGTTTTATTCTAAGAGTTTTATAGTTTTAGCTCTTACACTTAGGTCTCTGATCAATTTTGAGTTAATTTTGTATGTGAGGTAAAGCTTCCAACTGCATTCTTTTCATGTGGCTATCCAGTGTGTGTCACCATCTGTTGAAAAGACTATTCTTTCCCACTGAATGATTTGCACCCTTCTCAAAAATCAGTTCACCATAGATACATGGGTTTATTTCTGGACTCTCAATGCTATTCCATTGATCTCCATGTCTTTCCTTATGTCAGTACCACACTGTCTTCATTACTGTTCCTCTGTAGTAAATTTTTAAATTAAGATATGTAAATCTTCCAATTTTATTTTCTGTTTTCAGGATTCTTTTGCCTATTCTGAGTCACTTGCAATTCCACATGAATTTCAGAGTCACCTTGTTAATTTTTACAAAGAAGCTAGGCTAGAATTCTGATAGGGATTGCATTGAATCTTTAGATCAATTTGAGAAATATTCCATCTTAAAATTAAATCTTCCAATCTATGAAGATGAATAATTTCCATTTATTTAGATCTTTTAAAATTTCTTTCAACAATGTTTTGTAGTTTTCAGAGTCTGAGCTTTGCACCTCATTGGTTACATTTATTCCTAAGTATTTTATTCTTTTTATACTATTATAAATGGAATTGTTCTCTTGATTTCATTTTCAGATTGTTTATTGCAATGTATAGAAATGCAACTGATTTTTTATACTGAGTGTATCTTGTGACCTTGCTGAATTCTAATAGTTTTAGTGAATTCCTTAGAATCGTGTCTATACAGGATCATGTCGCATGCAAATGGAAAGAGTTTACTTTTTTCTTTACAATCTGGATGCACTTTATTTCTTTTTCATCCCTAATTTCCTTGACAAGCACCTCCAATACAAAGTTGAATAGAAGTGGTGAGAGCAGACACCCTTGCTTTGTTTCTGACCACAAGGAGAAGAAATCGGTCTTTCAAATTTAGCTGATTTTTCATGATGCTCCTTATCACACTGAGGAATTTCACTGGTATTTCTAGTTTGTTGAAGTGTTTTTTTTAAATTGAAGTACAGTTAATTTACAATGTCATGTTAGTTTCGAGTGTACAGCGAAGTGATTCAGCTACACATACATATATGACACACATCTATATATACACATTTGTTATGTGTGTATGTGTGCTTCTAGTATGGCAAATGGTCCCCCCATTTATAGGCCCTACTTACCCGTTTCTTTGTACATGTGGACATTTTTGATATTCTTGACATTATACGCAGCAACTCTGGGTACTAGTCACCCTCCACCCACACCCGGGGGTACTTTGGGGTCTTGTTCACTTTATTTACTTGTGTTTTTGTTTGAGGACTGACTGGATTACTGTGGTAGCATCTTTGCCTCCTCACCTCAATGTGAAGCCTCAGGGGGCACGGCCCTGGGTATGTCCACAGTCATGTTGGGATGGCAGTGTTTCAGGCAGGGCTCTCTTTGTCTCTTATTATCTGCACACTCTGCTCACTTGTCAGTATTTCAGGTATATTCTGATGCTGTAGGAGGGCTCTTCCCTACAGTTTCTTTCCCCAATTCACTCCTGCAAACAACTCAGTCTTCAGTTTAACCTCTATTGCCAACAAATCCCCCAACCGCCTCCTAGGCACCCATCATCACGACCTCCACTGCTTGTGAGAGGGCCCTGAGGCTTGAACTTCTCCTCACTGTGTTTCAAAAGAAGGCAGTTCTTTGGGAAGAGAATACAAGGTGTTCCAGTGCCTCCTTCTCCTCCCAGGCAAAATCTCTGTGCCATGGCTCCGGAGCTGGGGACGAGACAGTGCGTGCTTCTCTCTCTGTGACACCACGGCTTTGGGAGCCTAGTGCTCAGTGCAGGAGACAGGACAATACCCTCAGGTCTTGTTGGCTTCTCTCTGAGTGTGGAACCTCCATCTTTCCAGCTGAGACAAAGACAATCAAGACTCGTGTGTGTGTGTGTGTACAAACACGTATTGTTAAATATATATTAATAATTTACATATATAATTATAAAATAATGTAACAATTTAACCCATTTAATATATATATGTATTAATAATTTTGACCAGTTTTGCTGGGAAGTGGGTCTCATGCTGTCATGTCAGAGGTGGAATCTCATTTTTAAAGTGGCTTTGCACTATTGATACTATGTATAAAATAGACAGCTAATGAGAACACACTGTATAGCACAGGGAACTCTACTTAATGCACTGTGGTGACCTAAATGGGAAGGAAATCCAAAAAAAGAGGGTATATTTGTATACATATAGCTGATTCACTTTGCTGTACAGTAGAAACTGATACAACATAGTAAAAACTATACTCCAATAAAACTTACTTTTAAAAAATAAAAATAAATGAAAACTTGGATGGGAGGACAAAAAGAAAATCAGGCACATTTATCTAAATGTTATAATGCTACTCTTCCAGAAATTTGTTTCTTAAGCATAAACTATGTGTGTCTTAAAATAAATAAATAAATAAAATAAAGGGATTTGCCTCCAGATGGGCTATTAGTCCTATTCTCCAAAGCCAAAAATGTTTCTTTATATATGAACTATGTTACTGAGAGAGAGGTTATTGCAGATATCTTGTGCAACCTGAACGGCATGTTGCTCTAGCTCATTGTCTCTAGTTATGTATTATTGAATGTAAGGGAGAAATCTGAGAAGTCGTGATGTGGAGCTTTCATAATATAAGTAGCTTCTCAGAGAAAAAGCAGAGAGTTTGCTCAGAGCAGCTGGAGGTCTGTTTTGGGGGTGAGGGTCTGTGGCTGAACTCGGCTCTCAGTGACCTGAAGTTTGTCTGCCCATCTCTGACTCTGCATCCTTGACCCACACCTCTTGGCTGAAGCTCACTTTATAGGCTGTACGTCTGAAATTGGTAAGGAAGGCTCAAGGATAGGATGGCTTTGCACATACGTAACTAATATAAAAGCTTATCTTATAATATTTTCTTTTTTTAAGTTGGGTCAAAATGTCACTGATCAAAATACCCTGTGACAGTGTAAAGTGCCTGGTATTGAAATGGTTGCAGTGGAAAAACAAGGTCATAAATGTTACAAGGATTTTCCACAGAGAGGGTATATTTGGCAGCCTATAGATTTTGGTAGTTTGGGTGTGGGAGGGAAAGGATTGAGGAAGGCATGTTAATGAGATGAGCAGTGTACCTTTCGAAGAGGATCAACTTCAAGGAATCCAGGGAGAGTCTAGAAAAAATGAGGAAACTGAGGCACGTGTCTCCAGCATCAAACACGTGCTGAGGTGGCATGATTTTTATAAGCTAATGTCACCTAGGAATTCTCAGTGACTCTTTGGAGTCCACAGTAAATATTAGAAGACTGTGGTATCTTGAATCTCTGTTAATAAGATCTTTCTATGTAACTTTCTACAAATTTTAAATATTTCCAGGAGGGCTGGAAGAGAAGAATATAACACATACCATGGCAGTATTCCACGGAACTACCTGCTGTGGAGAATTACTAAAAAAAATACGATGGAATGAAACAACATTACTCTATTTAATTACTGTAAAAAATAAAATAATAAAATATAAAATACCAGTCAATTGCCCATGTCAAATTAGACTATAACTGACGTTAACTCCTGAGAATTACTGAATAAATGTGGAAGTGCAGGGGTTGTACCATTCCTGCTCTCATTAAACCCCAGTGAACTCCGTGTCCTCTTATGTCAGATGTTCAACAACATTTTATCAACTGAAGTGTGAGGAGTCTCTCAGCTTTCCAGCACTAAACAAAGATAAATACTTAGAATTAAGTAAGTGTTTTCTTGAAGGTTTTAACTTTACACAATAGAGGGGATAGATACATGGTATTTTTCCTGCTGTAGTTAGAGATGCATCAATGTTTGTTTAGAGAAACTGGTTCTTCTCAAACATAGCCCACAAAATGAGATAGAAACACTCCCAATTTATTGTCCAATATATACATATACACACCTACTTGTATGCATACACAGGCACATACATATATATACGTACATATATATCTCTCTACACACATACACCTTATATATATGTGTGCCTGTTTGTATGTAAGCAAAAGGCCAACAGTATCTATTAAGTGACTATTAGTTACTTTACAGCTAACATATTCCCATAATCTTTTCCATTATGTTCTATACCGCTCAGGACCCACAGGTCCTGTATAGAAAGATTAGCCAGCACCTTCCACTCTGCAGTATGACAGTGGCTCAATCAAGTTAAAGGATGACAAAGTGAGAATAAAGGAGTGAGCTGGAAAGGGCCGCAAGCCATTCAAACTTCATTTGTCCAATTGGAATGCCTTGAGTTGGCATGTGGTTCTTTCAAATAATAGTTTGATTTTAGGAATCATTTTAATGATTAATTCATGACCAAATGTCCAACATTCTCCTATTCACCATTCTCTCAATGGTCATCTGTGAATCTATTTTTATTTTTAAATAATATATGTGCAGCATATACTTCATTAGGAAGGATATTAAGAGAGGTTCTTGATGAGAATAAAGTGAATTCAGACATTTATTCCGAATAAGACCAGATGTTTTCCCAGGAGTCTTGCATTCCTAACCACAGGCCAGATTTGAGTGTTAGGTCTCAAAAACTAAACACACTGGGCTTAATGCAAATTAAATTAGAACGAGAAAAGTAATTATCCAGGACTTACAATGGCCAAGTAAAGAAACGAGATGACCGTCCTTCGTACACGGAGGTGCTGCTGAGATGCTATTCACAAGGCACATTCCTTGGAGATATTTTTCCTGGGCTGCAGTTGTGAGGAGTCGTGCTGAGCTACCCATGTCCTCTCAGGCTTCCTGTCCCCTTAGTCCTAAAGGTATACTTGAGAAAACAGCTGGATGGGCTTAAGGAATAACTTCCTTCACAAAAACTGCCTGACAGGAGATGTGGCTTACTTAATACATCCACAAAAACCAGCAGTGGCCTCTGTGCTGAAAATAGTCCTGCTAGGTGGGAGGCCAGTGGAGCAAGGCTGACAAAATGTAGGGCAATCTCGGTCCAACAAACCATGCTGAAAAGATTTTCTGCTCTCCTTTCTCTTTTGACTTTTGTTTGTTTGTTTGTTTCCATAGGAATTTGGCAGGGAAGGGAGATGGAGGGGAGGGCAGCTGATGATTTACTGCCTTTGCTTAACGTTGATTCATTTATTTATCCGAGCAAGTACTGATCTCACATCCTGAAGATTTACTGCACAGTTGAACAGGGTGGAGGATAATCCAGGGCACGCTGGTGGGAACCCATCGTAACGCTGAAATCTAAGTCTAGGTCTAATTCCCATGTAAATCAAGCTTGCTCTTGACATTGTTTTTGTGCTGTGGGAGACCCGATTTTGTTTGGGTTATATCTGAACTGACTGTATCGTAATAACAAGCCAGTCTATGACAGGATTAAACTTCATCTCCAAGAAGGCATTCAGTCTTAGAGGTACAGAATTTTAGAGCTGGAAAAGTTATCTGATTTAAGTTCCTGACTTTATACATAGGAAACTAAGCAACTTGCCCAAGGTCACACAGCCCATTTACATCTCTCCCCAGATAACACAACAGATTTTAGTCTCTTGGAAGATGAACTTTTCACTAGACCACGAAAAGGGCCGGTTCTGAAAGCTAAGATTTCTTTGGCTTCAGGCCTAGTTTGGACAGTTTTTCTTGAACAACCAGGACACTACAACAAGCTTCCTTGAATCTTTCAGTAGCCACGCATGATAGGAGGTACAGATCTCAAAGGGTAGAGCTCCGGGACACATCTTCTGATAATGCAAAAAGCATAACACGATTTTCCAGAAAATATTCTGTTTAGCTGCAAACGTGGCATACGAGTCATCTAAGTTTGTTGTGGGAGGGATACAGTCCTGAAAAGTGAACTTGTAGGTGCATAGTTAAGCAGCCACCAGAAAAAGCAATGGCACACCTTTCTATCCCTCTTCTGAACACTTCTTTTCTTCCTTGGTGATGGGAATGAGTTTTAGCCAGGGAGAAATGGGTGGGTAACTGTGCTCCACTTGTTTTATATTAAACTAGTATTTATGGACAGCTTTCCATGTATCTGACACTCATTTTTACCACATAAGCTTACTAAGAATCAAGGCTGAAATGAGGGGAGTTTAGTTTCCAGAGTAACAGAATTTTTGTGCAGGGAGATACAATAAGATCATCCCTATGTCTCTATTGGGAAGCCAGGTGACACAAGCATGAGGTCACTTATCCAGGGTATAGAACTGGGATTAGATTTTCTACAGTTTAGCCTGTGCTTCTTCTACCATACCAGTGTCTTCCTTATTTGATGCCTTCCTGAGTGAAACAGTGATTTCATAAGTGAGGATTTTTAAAGTTGAGGGGAAGGTCTATGGACTTGGGCTTTTTGGATACAACTAGTAAGTTTGCATTTACATATGGCTGATAGACATGCTTTCAAAACTGAAAACCTATCTTGTTACTCCTATAAAAGGGGAAACTATGGTAATAAGTTATAACAATTTAGTATGAAGGTAAGTAAGACAATGATAGCATCTTGTAAATATACTTCCGAAGAGTGTAGAGAAATAGAGAACCTGCAGTGTGAGCCAGCTTCACTAGGAGAATTAAATTTAGATTCTGGGCCCTTTAGGATTTTCCTATTAGCCTTGGCCACTGAATTATGTGGAAAAGCCCTTCAACACGGGATCGTGGGGTGAGACCCAGCAGCCATCTTGTCCTAACCCTTATTTCACGGATGAGGAAGATGATGCTCAGAGATTGTGACTCACCCAGGTCACACAGCCTTTTAGTGGTTTAGAGGCGAAGCTCATTGCTTCAAACTTTGGGTCCACCCAGCACTCTGCCCACATGCAGTGCTCCTTCTCTGGTCAACTATTCCAATATTCTCAAAAGTATGACCCACCTAAACATCTGGACATGGACATTTTCCTCCCAGACTCAAAGAGCTGGGGAACAGCCACATTGTTAGAAGGTAAGTTTGAAAGCTGAAATCTGTGGATTCGAGTGTTCCAGACTGAAGTTCCAGACTGACTGTCCTGGGATTCAGTCAAACTCCCTTTTCTGAGAAACCCCGACTTCTAAGTAATAGTGAAGGTGTTTAATTGCTGTATAGAATTTAGTCAGATTCCTCCAAGGAGAATCTGAATCCCAGCAGGTAGCTGGACCAAACTACAATCTTTGCCTAATTTAAGCTTTCACTTAAAGTTTTTCTATAAAATATGAAATTGTGAATGGGAGTTGATGGCAAGAGACTGGGGAATTTGAGGATATTGAATGAGCTGTCACATTACCATAACCTGATTTAGAGCCCCAGAAGGCAATTGTGACTGGAATTTTCTGGGCTGAAATGATGATGGGAGAGTTATACGTAGAGGTTATGACAGACTCAGCCTCCAGAGTGACTGTAAGGGCAACAGATTGTGACTGGAGGTGAAATTCATGGGTATGTAAAGGAATGCTTTCAGGGAAGGACATTACTGGGGCAAAGAGGGAGAGTTAAATTTGGAATTTTAAGGGCATAGAAAATTTCAGGATCAGAATAACTTGTAGTGGGTGCATTGAATCATAAATCAGGAATTAAAAAAATACAGTCACACATCAGTCATCACGGTAAAGTAGCTGAGGCGTTGACTTAAATGATACCGTCTTAGAACATTTTAGGAGTAAAAGCTTCAATTTCCACAGGCAGTCTTTGGTCAAGACTTCACATTTCCAAACTAAGGGAGCAGTCTGGCCACTAGCTGGTAGATGTCTTATAATTGAACTATCTGAAGCAGCAGCTCAGAAACATCCCTGGTTAACAGGGAAATGTTTGCAGTGAACTTTGTACTCTCTCTAGCTTTAATCCCACACTATGGTTCTGAGGAGGCACAAAGATGACCTCTCACCTCCCCGGAGGGTCACTAATTCTGCTTGGAAAGCACGGCCTTGGCCCGGTGCTAAGATCACTGGATCTTCTTGATGGAGCAAATGGGGTCCAGAGACTTTGAGGCCTCAAACACAGGCAGGCATGACATTGGTTGAGGGCTTGCTCTATGCCAAACACTTTTTTTAAAGTATTTTTACACATATGAACTAATTTAGGTCTCAGGATTCCTCTCCACAGTGGGCACAATTATCAGCTCCTGCTTAGAAATAAAGAAAATTTAAATAACTTGCCCCAGGATGCGCAGGTAGGATGGAGTGGGCCTGGGGTTTGAACCCACACAGTTCTACTCCATAGCTCCTAAGTACATGGAGTACTATTGCTGGGTTTCTGGAATCCTTTCATCTACACCCAGTTCCTGTATTCTGATGGGGCATCCTTGTCCCTTCCTTCAGGCAGGGGGATCATGGTTCAAATGATCATTTGTCTTGTTCTCCCACATGTAAATTATGCCTTGGAAATACTGATTTCACTGCAGGCGTTTCTTTATTCATAAGCACGGTTTCTGAGTTGCTGCTTCAGATAGCTCAATTGACAAAAGATCTGCCATTACTTAGTGGTCAGCCTTCTCCTGTCAGATTGGGAATTCAAAGACTAGACCCAAGGCTGATCATGGAAACAGAAGAGTTAAGCTTTTGTCCCCCCAGAGTTCTAAAACTGTACTGTTTCATCAATATCTCAGTTACCTGACTAAATGTGATGTTTTAAAATTCATCATGCATGATACAATGTTCCTTCTCTGTGTTTTTCTGACCCTGAAATGATCTATGTTCTTAAAATGCCAAGTTTAACTCATTTTTGGTCCCAGAATTATTCCATTCTTCTCAACTCTATGGTCAAAAGAAACTCTTGGAAAAATAAGGATTAAAAGCCAAAAAAAAAAAGGGAGATACAAATTCAGTAAGATAGTAAACAGATTCATGTCCAGACTCTTAATTCTAAACCAAATTATGCTGCCCATACTTGCTTTGGACTGATCTTTCATTATCAGTCAGAACCAAAGCCAGCTCATGGTCTCCTGTGGTGTCTGGCCTGAAAAATAAGTGCATACAAGTATATGATAGAGCAGGCCATTTTGATAAGGCTTTATTCATTCACATTTATTAATTCATTGACTATGTTTACTGAATTCCCAGTATGGCTGATGCAGGAGAGTCTCTGCTCAAAGAGTTCGTAGTACAGCAGGACCACAAATCAATACCAGCCACAGTGCACTGTAATGACTGAGATTACAAATAAGGAATTCTTTCTACAGTTTTCATCAATTTACTTATGTAACTGGGAAAAAAATCAAAAGTATATGAATTACTCAGCTTAAGAACAACTGTACCTCAATAGCTCAATTACAGATTAGCTATTTGGAACCCAAAACATATTTTCTTAGATCACAGAAATTACTGCTGAATGACATTTTTCTCTTCATTGGTCTCTACATTTAAGTCCTGGTGGCCATGAAGAGGAGGATGGTAAGAAAACAGAAAGAAGCGTAAGAAAGAGAGTTCAGGGGCATGAAATGGTGGCAGTAACATGGTCTGAATCTGACCCTGACCCTGGGCAAATTCCCGTATCTCTTTGAGCCTCAGTTTCCTTTTTGCACAAGAGATAATATTCCCTAAATCTCGCGAGTACGCAGGATCTCGCGGTGTCCAGTCCTCTTTCTCGAGCAGAAACTTTCTGAAGCTGCTCCATTTTCTAGTGCCCTAATTTACAGACCTGTCAACATCTTCATCTTCATCAGCCAAAGGGAGCCCATTCCCTCAGATTATCTTTCACCCAAATTATCCCCGTTCCTTTCCAGCTATTCAAAACTCTGATTAACTCAGCCTGTGGCTCTCAGCTGGCTGTTAGGAAGAAAACAATCTGAACCAACTCACACAAATGCAGGAAGGGCTTGACAGTCTCTGAACTCTCCTAGAGTTAGTGACATTAAAAAAAAAAAAAAAAAAAAAAAAAAAAACCTGCTTATTATCCCAAAAGCATGTCTCAGTGAGGCAATTTCAGCCAGCCAGGCACAGTGGGGGAAAGATATTTTTGGGCTGGCGAAGGTCAGCTCGTTCTGTGCACCTGTCCCTGGTCAGCTCCATGCTGCATTTGCTTTTTCAGTCTCATTCCTTTCTTTACTTCTTTACCTCCAATTTCTCTAAAGCTTTCTGCCTGCCTGGAATGGCTTTTTTGGCAGTAGCACCAGGGGTTCCAAAGGTGAGGCGACGAGGGATGAAGGGGCGTTTGCACACGCTGTTGATATTTCTGAGTCTTTTATAGGTAGGGGGTGTCTCTCCTAGCGCGTCAGTTACCCTTTCTGAACCTGTGATAATAGCTCTGGGATTGTTGAGATATGAGTTTGGAGAACGATGCTCATTGGCCATGAAAGTACAAATTCATGGAACCTCTAAAGATTCTTAAACTTTGTAAGAATGATTGACTTACCAATATTTTTACCAAACTGCAAAACCTTCATGTGTGAACTGGCCTAGATCTTGGAGATTTCTTTTGTCCTAGCTCTTCACTTTAAAGACAAAGAGGGGACTTCCCTGGCAGTTCGGTGGTTAAGACTTCGCCTTCCAATGCAGGGGGTGTGGGTTCGATCCCTGGTCAGGGAGCTAAGATCCCACATGCCTCGTGGTCAAAAAGCCAAAACATAAAACGGAAGCACCATTGTGACAGATTCAATAAAGACTTGAAAAATGGTCCACATCAAAAAAAAATCTTTAAGGACAAGGGAACCAAATCCCAGAGAGGTAAACATGAATGCCCCCTGTAACTGCTCCTGTTTTATTTCCTTTGGCTCTTTGCAGGGTGGCCTGGAATAACAGTGGTGAGGTCTGACCATAGTACTCACTTGAAAACAGGTCCCACCCAGATGTTAAGCTTTAGAAAGAAGGTGATGAGTAAGGGAAAGCAGAGGACCAGATCTATGGCATGCTGTCTGCGGCAGGAGGCAAGACAGCAGGAAGGGAAACTTCCATTATTTCACGCTCAGACTGTTAACTCAAGGACCTCTCGATAACATCACTCACCTCCCTGCTCCTGGTTGGCAGTAGTGGTTGGACATGGTGGAAATGGTACCAGAGCGATGGTTTGGGGAGCTCGCCCCATTTTGTACAGGACTGATGCATTACACCACGACCCCTGACGTTCCCTGCTCATTAAGGACAAAAATTGTAATTTGAAAAAAGAAAAAAAAGAGGCTAAAAATCCTTGACTCTTTAACTCACAGAGTGGGTGGGAGTATCAAACAAGGTCCTCTATGTAAACATATTTCATAAACCGGAAGTGTACATAAACATAAGATGCAATAAAATTTAAAACAAGAAAGAATATATATATATATATATATATATATGTTATCAATAAAACATAAGTCAAAGATGAAAAAAATAAACGCAAGACATTCCTCCTCTGCTGACCAACTTACCCATGGTTTTTTACTCCATCTTTCCTCCAACAGAATTGATTAAGTTTTCCTTCAGGCTGGCACAGTTCTCACGATGTCAATCCACTGGTAGAGGTTCAGTTTTTTTATGACTGGGACTTAAATGCACTGCCAGGGGGAGTGTGGAGGGTCAGAATCAAAGCTCAATGGATGTGTAGTTATCACTGCTCCTTCACATTGCTCAGAAAAGTGCAGGTCAGTGGGCAAATGCTCTAGTGCCTGCTGGGGATATCTGACCCTGAACACAGTGAAAAAATTAAATTAAGATTTTTATTGTGCCCCCAGCAAAAACAGTTACCGAGCCAGTCAAATGGTAGTGTGACTGAAGCCTACGGTCATAATCGTGGTGCAAGACAAGTTCTTAGAGCATGTGCCTTCCTCATAGTAAAATGTTTTAATTATATTACATAATTCTTGATCTTCCATGGAAAATGCTGTCATTTCTCCTGGTGAAGCCTTGAATTTCCACTTCTCTCTAGCTTGGCATTTGAATTTAATCAAACACTAATGACTGCAAAGCAATTCAAGAACAAAGTAGTTTTCATGGCTTTGTCCTTCAGGATATCTGTACTTGACCCATGCTATCCAAATTTCATATATAAACAATGATAATTTCTCCATTATTTGAAATGTATATTAGATGTACGCCTCAGCCCAGAGGATAGAACCCTGAGAATCCCACGCGGGATGGCCATCACCCCCACTGGGAAGGACTCAGGCCACATCCCTCTTAGTTCCTTGGCCTACACTCCACAAAGGGCTGAGAAGAGCATCTTCCACAGGCCCCAAAGGGGAGAAGGAGGGCTGGGGCGCCACTGGTACCCTCCTGGGAGCTCCATGTGTTACATATTTGCTATCTTCTTAATAATGCTTTGATGTAGTTTTGGTCTTTGTGTGTGTTTGTAAACCACTTCAAATCTTTTTCATGAAAAGAGCCCATGGAAAATGACCTCCTAAGACTTTTACATGGAAAATTGGATTTGTTCACCATTTTGCTCTTTTTACTTCCTAGTATTATGCTATTTGAGGATAATTCTTTGACACTTTGAGAATTTACATCCATTGTGCTTTGCTAGTTTCAAGGGATTTATGTCTGGAGAATGTGATCAGCTTCTAGAACGATTCCACCAAAACCTCATCCTCATATTACTTAGTTATTAGTACTGTTTGCATTCTTGATGGAAGTAAATACTTTCTGGATGTATAAACTTCATGGGGGAAGATTAATCTCCATAGAGCAATGGTGATAATGCACCCTTCCTTAAAACTTTTATGCCAGACGTGTGTATTTGTCAAAATCCAGCCTATCTGAATTTTGGCTAGGCACTGTGAAAAGCAAACAGGCATAAAGCCCTCAAAGAGAGCTGGTTGTAGAACATACACTTGAAGAGTGCCAACAATAACTAGGAAATCCTCCCAAGTTTATGATTTCCAAAATGGAAGTAATGTGGATCCGTTTGAAAAGGGATTCAGAACATCAAATACTTGATCTTCTTTTTTAAAGAACTGGTCTGTAAACATGATGATTCTCGGCGTTCTTATTATTTTTTCTTCCATGTGGTCAGAAACAGAAGAGAGGTCTTATTTCTCAGGATATTCTGAAATTTCAGTTTCAGATCCTTCTGAGAAACAGCAAGGGTGGAAGCAGATGAAAACAAAGGGCCTTATTGTTGTGAATCTTTTAAAAAGAGTTTTCTTTTAACTATACGAACGATTCGATCTCGCATTCGATCTGAATTTGGGGCCTCAGGGGCCAATAGTCATTGCAAAGCATTAGGTCGTGGAAAGGTGGTGCCCGTTCCTCCACCTCCGACCTTGAGGCTGTGCCTCTTTCCACGGAGGGGACCCCGCAAACAGAGCAAGGGGCCCGGAGGTCTGTCGGAAGCCGGTGAGTTACGTGTAAACGCCCCAAACCTCCACACCCACAATGCAGTCTGTCTACAAATCTGTTGATGCCGCTTCCAAAGCCGCTCTTGGGTCGCTGTGTGCTCCCCGCTCAGGGTCATCCGCCAAGTCCAAGCTCCCCGCTGTACTGTTCAAACTGCCCGCCCACGAGGAAGGCAGCTCCGAGCACCGGAACCGGGCGGCCTCCATCCTGAGGTCTGAGAGATTGTGGAGAGATGCTCAGTAGAGATGATGCTTCTCCCACTGCCACCGCTTCTCTCCGGGGACACCCAAGCGCTCCCGTCGCCTGCGGGACAGGGTCTCACGTCCTCAGTCCCTGTGGCCACGCTTGTCCTGCCTTCCCCACTCCCGCATCCCAGCCGTGCACCTCCTGTCTCCTCTCCCCAAAATGGGCCCTTCCGCTCTGGGCCCTTGAGATCTGTGGTCCAGGGTAAAGAAAAGAGGAGGATGACAGTGAAAACTTAAAGAACTATTTGGATAAAGACTCCATGAGCTAGTGGGCCACACACCATGAAAAACTGGAACGTGAAGCAAAATAGTCTTCCTCGATTTCCACAGGATTTACCTGTTCATCTAATGTGGGCATGCTGGAGAAGTTATTTAGGATGTGTTTATAATTTTGAAAATTTCTGTTTGGAAGCAGGGCAACTCTGGGGGAAAAAAACCTTAGTGACTGAAAGGAAGACTTTTGACTGGGTTCCTGTGTCTAATGTGTTGCTCTAAATTCCTGACCTGGTTTCATAAATCTTCCTCATTATAGGCACAACTGTCCACTTTTCATTTTAGGTGGAACGCTCAATATCCTGCTCACTGTGTTTAATGCATGCTGGGTCAGGCTAGTCGATACAAGCCCGGACTTCTGAATTGATTAGACCAATTAAAACTGGTTTCTTGAAAAAGTGACCACAGTCAAGGGCACGTCCAGCGTTTTTATTTGTGGATTGTGCCTTTGGGATGATTAAGTGGTTGGAAGCAGGAACCCTGGGACTCGCCTTGAAAATGCATTTGCACGGCAAGCGCACTGTGTCCTGTGTAGATTTGATGTTTGTCTGCGGTGACTTTACAGGGAGCAGAAGGACATTACAGGGAGACTCAAGCCCCGAGCCCAGCCCCAACCATCTCTACATTTAGCAAAATAGGTTAGATATTCCCCCTTCTGTGCATCACTGCCCCAATATCATAACCACTTGTTTTACCTCCTAATTGTTTTATCTTTTTTTGCGGTACGCAGGCCTCTCACTGTTGTGGCTTCTCCCGTTGTGGAGCACAGGCTCCGGTCACGCAGGCTCAGCGGCCATGGCTCACGGGCCTAGCCGCTCCGCGGCACGTGGGCTCTTCACGGACCGGGGCACGAACCCGTGTCCCCCGCATCGGCAGACAGACTCTCAACCACTGCGCCACCAGGGAAGCCCCTGTTTTATCTTCTGAGGTATGCTTATCTCAGATGGCTGTGTGTGCTATCGGCAACTCCTGGGAGGAACTGCAGCTCACACCTGCCTCTTTCTGAGTTTCTGCTACCTTGTTTTATATCTAGCTGAACTGCAATAAGTATTTTATGGCTGAATTAATGGTTACTTTGTAAAAATGTCTGCTCAGCATAGAAACTGGCTTGTCTGCACGTGCTGGGTCCCGGGGTGTCAGAGTCAAAGAGAGACTCAAAAGGGGAATTTAAATAAAGTTTGTTTCTCGAAGATCTTGTTTTTGGTATTTAATTTTAGTTTTTAGGCCTTATTACAGAAGTCCTGAGGATTAGTTTCAAAGTATCCTGACAGTTGAGAGCTTAGATGATTCGTCAAGCGTAAAGATTCAGAGCTGGAGGACCTGGGAGGGTGAGTCTGGTCCCAAGGCTCAGAGCTTGCCGGTGTCCAGAAGATTAAGAACCTGCATGCATCACTTCCTTTCTGGGACTTTTGCCTTATTGTGGGAAATGAACATTAACACAGCTGAGTCTCTCTCCTCTAGTTTTAGCCCTGGCTCCATGGCGGCTTTTAACTGGAGATAGCTAACGATAAAATTTCAGCTCTGATTGTATTTTAAAAGGATACTAATTAAAACCCAGGACATATGACAAAGTCTCTGGGCGGTAGGGACCTTTATATCAGTGTGTGAATTCAGAGATGAGGGTCCGGTTCATTCTAATCCTCCATGTGAAAGAGTCACTGGGTCCACCCTGCCTCCTACCTGTGGAGAATAGAAAGGATACCTCTGAAGGAAATACTTCAGCTTTAGAAATAATTAATTTTATTATCCGTAACAGGAAGATAAATATTTAAGATACATATTTAGTATATTTGGCAATAACTCTGTAATTTCTCTCTCTTGTTTATTTCTAAACCCAAACGCCTTACTAAATAGTTCTTACCTGGGGCTTCTGACCACAGCCCTGACATTCTCCATAAGAACTGGCACTAGTTTCTCAGTGGGAGTTGGCAGACAAGGATGCCTGTCCCCCTAACATGAGTCTCTCTTTGTTTCTTAAATTATTTTGATAATTTTAGTGTGGCTACTAATATTGGCAAATATAAAGCACATTTAAAACTGAGAATTTCTCCCTCTTTAATTTCTTGATCAGGTTTTATGATCAAAAAATGTGGAAATGAACTGAAATAATAGATCAATACATTGATTCCATAACGTGACAAACGTCACCTTGAAAATAAAATTTTGAACAAAATAATGCCATTTGCAGCAACATGGATGGGTTTTGCTAATTGAAAGGCTCTGATTCTTAGTCAGTGTTAACACCTGTCGAATACCAACCAAACGTCTTAGTGTTAACCCAGATGGTGGCATATTGGTTGATTGCAGAAATAGTTCATGAGGCATGAACAAGAAGGCAAAAGTTAATTATTGCTTACTGGGTTTGAATGAATAATTACTCTAGTTTCCATGAGCTTCAAATGAGAATAGTTTTCAAAGGGAAACTGTCCAGAAAAGAGTCTCAGTAGTTTGGGGGCAGTGATTTTGTAAGAGAATGTAGAAGGATGCTTATTTTCAACATCTATCTTTCTACCCGTGGTTAAAATTGTGAATATTACTGCTTAAGGCACCAACTTTCACCTTCTCTGAGGGATAATGTTCAGGAAAATAGTAAAAGAGTGACACATGGGACTTAGCACATTTTCTAAGCCATCCCTCTGAGGTCTTTGCGAGCACTTCATCCACGTATTTATGTGTTTATTGTATCTATTCTATTTATTTATAGCTCTCCTTATTTCACAAAGGATTTGCTCAAGAATTATTTCAGCATATAATAAAAATTAAAGAGGGACTTCCCGGGCGGTCCAGTGGTTAAGGTTCCACGCTTCCACTGCAGTGGGTGCAGGTTCCATCCCTGGTATGGGAACTGAGATCCCGCATGCCGCATGGCACGGCCGAAAAAAAAAAAAAAGATATGAGGGTGTGAAAAAATACTTTAAGAAAATAAAAATAAAAATAAATAAGCACAACATATGTTTTTTTTATACTTGGAAGATATTTACATTTATTTTTACTTTCCCACATCACCAGTCATGGATATGAGTGGCTAAATCTTCTATGTCTATCAGGAAAACATAGCACTATTGAGTGACTATTACATCCTATGGAGAACTCTCAATCTTTGGTCTAACATATGTGTTTCAAACTTAAATTTTTTAAAGGAAGAAACATCTATACCTGCTATTATGGGATTATGGGATTAAGGGATTGCTTCTAACAATTAGAACACCGGAGAAGTGATGCTGAGTGACCTATGAGCTCCTGCACTCGTGGGAAGACAAACCTTGGAAGCCCTGAGCCAACCCCTAAGATGTCCTGCTTCTTTAAACATGCCATGCTGGAGAGAGATCCCATGGAGCGACACAGAGGAACAGGAGGGGACGCCGAGAAACCCAGCTGTTTGGGTCTTCCCAGCCTTGGCACCAGACAGATGAGGAGAACCCTGGCCATATCTTAGCCTGAGCAACCCCCTGACTGCATCACCAGGAAGGCGCCAGAAACAGGATGGACCAGCCAAGCCACTCTGGACGTCTGACCTCCAGAAACTGAGATGGTAAATGATGAATGTTGTTTTAAACCACCAAGTTTTGGATGATTTGTTTGGGCAGCTTGGACACCTGGAACAGCACCACACTGAGTTGGGTAATTGTAGGGGGTTTTAAAGGCCAGAGTAATGAATGCTCCAAACTTGCAAAGGTTAAAGCATCATGAAAATGTCTTTTAAACTCCATAGATCTTTCATTGCGCCTTTGCTGGGGCTAGAGAACAATTTGGAATGTATCTAGGAGAGCCTCTTCAAAGCTTCTGATGACAGCTATTGGCTGGGTTGGGGTCAACCCTGGCCTGGTTTAATTTTGGAAAGTTGTAGCAACTCGCCTTCTGGCTTAGGGCCTGGTCAACACTGAGCTGTTGATCAGTGACTCTGTGCGTGTGTATGTGTCTGTGTGTCTGTGTGTGTCTGTATGTTTTGTGTATTTTTCTGCTTTATCTTAAGGCATAAATAATAGTACTTTGGTTGCTTTATGTACAAAGTGCCAAGTTCGTAGGAAGAAAGTATTGTTTATCAGCTTTAAAACAGATGTGGGAGAATTCTGAGAAAAAGAATGAATAAAACCAAAAGAAACAAAAACTGCCATGTTTTCCCTTTATCATATGAATTGTAAACCAAGTTAAAAAATAATATTTAGTGGTCTAAAGACCTAACTGAAAGGTTAGAATAAACTGGTGGGAATTTTCACAATTACTCATATAACTATAATATAAACTAAGATGATAATGATTTTAAAAATCTAATCTAATTGACAATTGTCACCAAATCTTATTCCTTCCAGGGCAGACTAGTGTGTGTTATGCTGCTCAATTCACTCTAAATTAAAAACAAAATCCTATCCCCCAAAGATAAAATTATTTATAGTACGAGTAAAGAGTGTTCTATTTCCTGAGTTGTGTGGGATTTCTCTCACACAGTTTTGATGCCTTCTGGGAAAAGATCCACAGAGCACGATGGCAGAAATCTTTGTTGGTCCAAACCTCCCCTCCTCATCAGGGAATACATGTGTTCAGGCATCCATCCCATTGCTGCCTTAATTGGTTCACGTGAGCAAGAAAATGGACTGTGCTGGTGACCGTTAAAAGATGTATATGTTGAATATACTGATCAAGAAACGACTATTTTCCCAAACAGTAAAACAAAGAAAATTATTATTACAATGTTATTTTAGGTATAAGGGTTAATATATTTACTATAAACTGTGTATTTCATAGACACGTAGCAGGTTCTGTAGAGAACTGTAGGTATTCGCTAAATATTTGCCGTGGTTGATGCGCTGCCTTCGCGTTGGGATTGACTGTCCTGCCCAAGCATCGCTCAGCAGAGTCACCTCCAGAAAACACGTGCACTTTCCAGTGCTGGCTGCCAGGTTGTAAGGAATGTCATCCCCAGGCAACTCTCTCTACATCCCCCTCATTCTGGACACAGCAAGATCTACATTTCCAATTTTCATAACTATAAAGAAGTGTTTCATGTTGGCCTATAAAATCCAATAATTTAAAAATCAAGTACTGGTAAATTTTGATGTAGAATGACAGGTGATCAATAATTAGGTTGAAAGAATATTGTCCTCATTAAACAAATGTTTTCAGATATTTGCTAACCTTTTACTATGAAGAATTTTCACTGCAAGGAACAAAAGAGGGTCATTGGTTTCTTCACAAAGACCGTGGTTTTAGGAACAAGCCTGGATGGATTTAAAGTTGCTCTCAATACAGACCCTCACAATGTTTTGAGGGGGTAAGACCTGAAATCCAGCATGTGAATGGTATGTTCTATAAAAGAGGCTCAGAGAATATGCTTTGGGCATTTCTATTAATGACAGCTCGTCTTTATTGATCTCTATGCAAAGCATCCACCTGAGAACTTTACACTATTTCTTTTGACCCTTACGAAAGCCCCAGGTCATTGTTATTATCTCCATTTTATAGATGATGATAACTGAGGTATGGAGAAGTTAAGCGATTTGCTAACTGTCACAGAGTCACCCGGGAGAGCCAGGATTCCCAGCCAGGTAATTGGGCTCCAGACGATGCCACCCCTTTACCTTCCATCTATGAAGTAGAGTAGTGACTTCTAGTGGCAATGGTGGTCGGGGAGGGAAGAGGTGGTGATTGCAACGAAAACAAAACACAAACAGGAAAGCTTTCCTCCAGGTAATTTTCAGTCCTCCTTTCATACACAGGAGGGGAAATTCATCCTGCTTCTTACTTGCAAATACGGTCCCTGAGTGTGAAGACATCCTTTACAAACCCAATTTAGCAACAGCCTCAAGCTGTTCTGAACTTGAGAATACTGCATGGCTGACTCAAACTGACAGTGATGAACATATTTTGGCTGACACTTCACCAAACTTTGGGTTATTTATCTCATTAATATTTTTCTTTAGGCAAAATCTATTTGTAATGCCCTTTCTATTTATAAAATGGAAATGTTTCCCGAGTCCGATGACCCTCTGTGACAGGCAACCGAGAAGCAGAAGACAGGTGGTTTAGATGCCCTCTTAGCACCATTTAAAAAATGCAATCTCTTTGTAAAAAGATGTAAGTCTGACTGGGGGCCTGTGTACCATTTTGGTTTTCTGAGCAGAAGTTGCCTGCATTTCTAAAGCAGGATTCCTGCCAAGCACAGCCTTATTCCAAACACAGCTCCCGAGAACAGGGATGTGACCAAGCTGTCACACCCGGGTCCCTTTCCACTGATCAGGCTTCTCAAGGTGTGAGATGAAAGCTACAATCCAACCCTGAAACAGAGATTTGGGCTCCTGGAGCTGCAGCTGTTTCATTCTTTTTTTTTTATAACTCCCCTCATGGGCTGCCTTATTGAGAATCTTATAAATAAGTCATATCTTGTGATATATCCTTTCCATCAAGAAGATTGAAATATACTGAAAATCCAAAGATGAACTCTGAATATATCTTTCTAAAAGTCTGAATATGGTTTTAAAAAGTATTATCAGGGCAGACTTGTTACTCAGCCCCAGGTGTGGGCTTGTGCATCCTAGTTTGAGCATGTCCATGCGTGCAGAAGAAGTTGGAGGAGATTAGATTTAAGAAAGAAAAACAAAACCGTTCTTGAAAAGGAACATTTCTAAAGAGGAAATTCACAGTGAGTCCTTACGGAAAGTTTAGTTGTCAAGATGTGTCAAGCAACAAATGTCAAGTTTATCACCATTACCTGGATAAGTTAGCCAGAAGGATTTTGTAGATTTGAAAGCATTACCTCACCTTCACCTTGTTTACAGGTAAACACCGATAAACAAATATCTAGGGAACTACTTTTCTTAAGTTCTCAGCACTATTAGATGTCTTCTCCCTGACGGCAGTCCAGAAAACTGCAAAATAGTAATTATCATCCTCGGAGATGTGAAATGTCATATTATGGGAGGATCCACAGAGTACTTAAATGATGTAGGTCACGTCTTCAGGGCACTTTAACCGAGCCCAAGAGGAGGCAGGTAAACATCCTCCATTTGGTGTTTGGTCAGGGACCCTCCCGGGAACTGTTGTGTCCCATCCATGTGTCTGGTGCTCGTTTCTCTATTTTTCACAGTCACACACACACACACACACACGCCCCCAGCCCTGGCTGCTCTGGCTTTGGTGGTGCGTCAGTATCTCCGTATATGGTGAACTAGGTGGGGAAATGTTAAGTTTGAAGGGGGAAGTGCTGAGGTTCCGTGGGAGGGAGAAGCAGAGGTTCTGTTCCAGAGCTTGTGAGGGAGGGGGGAAGGGGAGCAGGGAGGAGCTGGAGGCGGAGACAGAGTGTGAAGGGGGGACCTTTGCAAGGCGGCTCCCAGGGATGCTTGTCTGGAGCTGAGGCCTTGTGGGAGGTGGGCAGGGGAGGGGATCTCCAAAGGTCAGAGGACTTAGTGCCTTAACCACCAGATTAAAATGTGGTTTTGCAAACTGGTGCAGTGTGTGGCACCTTGGAGAGCCGACGCTGGGTGTGTTAGCTTCAATTCTGGTAAACCTCTGAGGACGTGAGGCCCACAGGCAGTAGAAATCAATTCCAAATAATAAGCAGAGATAAGCAACAAGGACCTACTGTATAGCACAGGGAACTCAGTATTATGCAATAACCTATATGGGAAAAGAATCTGAAAAAGAATGAATATATGTATATGTGTAACCGAATTACTATGCTGTACACTTGAAACACATTGTAAATCAACTCTAGTCCAATAAAATTTTTAAAAAATAAGCAGAGTAACTATCAGAAAAAAAAAATCCTCATTTCAAAATGGGGAATTTTTTTTCAAAAAAAAATCTTTCTCCCGTGGTTACAAGGCCTCAAATTTGTAATTTGCAAATTCTTTTTTTAAAAGGCACTAGCTTTTCTTCCCAGTCCTTAGTAGATGCCAGGCCTGTGCTAAGCGCTTTACATAGATTTTCCTTTGTGACCACATAAGTAACTCATTGAATTTATAAAAGCAATGAGTTAACCCTATTCACGGAGGCCCAAATGACCAAGCTTTCCTATGGGGAGGATCCCTGCAGAGCCTGGAGGACAAAAACAAGACGAAAAGACAACCCTCAGAATGGAACAAAATATTTGTAAATGAAGCAACTGACAAAGGATTAATCTCCAAAATATATAAGCAGCTCATGCAGCTCAATATCAAAAAAACAAACAACCCAATCCAAAAATGGGCCAAAGACCTACATAGACATTTCTCCAAAGAAGATATACAGTTTGCCAAAAAACACTTGAAAGGATGTTCAACATCACTAACCATTAGAGAAATGCAAATCAAAACTACAATGAGGTATCACCTCACATTAATCAGAATGGCCATCATAAAAAATCTACAAACAATAAATGCTGGAGAGGGTGTGGAGGAAAGGGAACAGTCTTGCACTGTTGGTGGGAATGTAAATTGATACAGCCACTATGGAGAACAGTATGGAGGTTCCTTAAAAAACTAAAAATGGAACTACCATATGACACAGCAATCCCACTACTGGGCATATACTGTGAGAAAACCATAATTCAAAAAGAGTCATGTACCACAATGTTCATTGCAGCTCTATTTACAATAGCCAGGATATGGAAGCAAACTAAGTGTCCATTGACAGATGAATGGATAAAGAAGATGTGGCACATATATACAATGGAATATTACTCAGCCATAAAATGAAAAAAATTGAAGTATTTGTAGTGAGGTGGATGGACCTAGAGTCTGTCATACAGAGTGTAGTAAGTTAGAAAGAGAAAAACAAATACCGTATGCTAACACATATATATGGTAATTTAAAAAAAAAAGGTCCTGAAGAACCTAGGGGCAGGACAGGAATAAAGATGCAGGTGTAGAGACTGGACTTGAGGACACGGGGAGGGGGAAGGGTGAGCTGGGACAAAGTGAGAGAGTGGCATGGACATATATACACTACCAAACGTAAAATAGATAGCTAGTGGGAAGCAGCCACATAGCACAGGGAGATCAGCTCGGTGCTTTGTGACCACCTACAGGGGTGGGATAAGGAGGGTGGGAGGGAGATGCAAGGAGGGGATATGGAGATATATGTATACATATAGCTGCTTCACTTTATTATACAGCAAAAACTAACACAACATTGTAAAGCAATTGTACTCCAATAAAGATGTTAAAAAAAAGAAATATCAGTTATTGCTTTCATACATTATATGTTTATTGATAATGTATAATGAAAGTTTATTAGGTATTTAGAGCATCTGCCTTAGCATTGGCTACAACAAGTGATGAAGAGGAACAGGAAAAGAGAGATTTATAAAGAAATGAAATAAATCATGTCATATCTGGATCTCTATACTTTTAGGTTATAACGGGGTCTGTAGAATAAATGTGGTTTGATCTGACATCAGGTTGAAGAACAAAGTAAGGAAACATCTAAATCTTCTATACACTGATTGCCAGTAGGAGCCAAGAGTGGATCAGGTGTAGACCTGAGGTCAGGCTGACTATGCTGGAGCTTGCCCCGCACATCACATGAACCAGCACCTCGGGTGTCATGGTTAATTCCAATTCTCAACGTGACTGAGTCATGGGTTTTCCAGATATTTGATCAAATATTATTCTGAGTGTTTTTCTGAGGGTATTTTTGGATGGGAATAACATTTAAATCAATAGAGTAAAGCAGATTGCCCTCCATGATGTGAATAGGCCTCATCTAATCAGTTAAAGGCCTGGAAAAAGCAAAAACCTGACCCTCCCCTGAGTAAGAGAGAATTCCCCTTGCCTCATGGCCTTCAGACCAGGACACTGGCTCTTCCTGGATTCTCAAGTCTGTAGGCCTTTAGAGTAGAACTATAACATTGGCTTTCCTAGCTTTTCAACTTGCAGACTCAACTTGCAAGCCAGCCTTCATAACCGTGTGAGCCAATTCCTTATGATAAATCTCTATCTATCTACATCACCTTATCTCTCAATCAATCTGTCTATCATCTATCTATCCTATTAGTTCTGTTACATCAGGTTTACTTTTATCATCCTGTTCAGTAAACATACATTTCTACTTTTTAGAACCCAATTTATCATTTTGGACGACACAGTCATCTTGACAGAAGAAGATCCTTTCTGGTCAAGTGACTGAAGCCTACCACGCTCAGCATCCTCCTTCCTGATATCCCAGGGTCAGAAGCCAGAGCTATGCTGGCTGGGGAAGCCCAAGTCACACTCTTGAGTCTGTTTGGTTTGCTATCACTGAGCTGTCTGGGCCATGTTAACTTTTCAGTGTTAACTAATCCAGTGAGGTTGTGTTGAATAAGTAAAACAGGCACAGGGTTCCCTCAGGAGCAACATGGAACTTAGGAAGAGGAATATTACTTCACGCCTCTCTGGCTCTTGAAACCCCTCTCTGGCTCTTGAACACTGGATTTGACTGATTTCAGAGCTGCTACAAGTGGAGCTCACCTCTGCAATTAAACAGATTCCCAGAATCTGAGCCTGGGAAATGAAATTTGCTCAAGGCAACGATCCAAGTTTTCATTCTGCTTGAATGGAAGAGCCAGATTCAAAGAGAAAAATGGCGCATTGAGGACAGAAGACAGAACTCCATGTCACCTGAGTCTGTTTTAGCAGCTAATTTCTTCTCAAGAGGGACATTAAGTCTTTTTACCTAGCAGACAGACTCTAGCTGTTTAAACACAGTGTGGGCTAGTGGAATGATTCGATTTTTGCATTAGTCATAGAAAGACAAGGTGTGCATTATTTTCCCCTGCTTTTCGTCATGAAATATGGACTATCCTTCCACTGAGTATTTGCTTAACCAGGTCATAGGAATTCTTAATTCATAAAGAGGAAGAAACAACATCTGAGAACCAGGACCAGTGCATTTTAGACATTTGCAGGTGTTTCTGGACAACAGGAGACACTTGTCTACCTGCCCTGTACTTCACCAGTATCTTTACTCACTTTGATCCATCTTCCTGGCCAGCATTCACCATCGGCTCGGAAACAAAGTCTGTGACAAAGAATTATTGTGAATTTTTTTATTTCAGAAGAAGATGGTGCATTTATATAGGCTATAAAATTGGCATTTGTTTGTATTTAATAAGCTTCAAACTTATAATAATTCAAACAATGCTCTGTGAAAATCATTGGAAATAAAGCATTTAATAAATTTTTAGGTTTTTACTTATATTTAAACTTGTCAATAACTTAAAAGGATTGTGGATTCAAGGAATGTCCTACAATGTCCTCACTCTTGCTTCCATACTAATTTTTCATGTGGAAACACATTTTAGTATTTCTGATACATTATTATGATTGTAGAGACTTATTGAGAACTTTTAATTTTGTCACTCACCTCATTTTGTTAATTATTGTCCACTTATATTTGGGTTCAAATTTACGCTGTACTGGAAGAAATACAACTTATATTCTGGGAATAGAAATATCTAGCCCCGATCAAGTTTGTGACCCTGAGTATAACCTTGGTGTAGAGTCAATACAGCCCAGTGCCTAGTCATAGTGTTTAATGCCTAAAAGCACATTGGAGCGCAGAGAATCATTAGTAGATACTTGCTGAATGGACCTCTCCACCCTGCCCAGGCCAGAATTCAGTGGAAAAATTGTAACCACTTTTTCCCTACTTAGAGGAAAGACAGTCTGGCCCATATTCCAGGAAAAGATGTTGAAGAAGGTGTCTGGAAAACAATGGTGATACCTTGTAAAATGAGAACCCATTTTTGAATGTTAGAAGTAAGAAAATGAGTTTCAATGAAAAGGCGATATTCTATCACTATTACAAGTTTTATAGCTTAAAAAATGCAACTCACCCAATTACAATATTATGTTAGTACCAAGAAGGCTTTTCTTACTTCGATAAAACTCAGAAATGGTCATAAGTAAAAGGTGATATTCTTTTTAAAATGTCACGGATGCTGCACTTTCTGTATTGACTACTTTTGACACCAGGGATAGTGAATGTGTGTGAATCTTGCATCCTCACCATCTATCTGTACCTCTTGGTGGGTTGTTTCTAAATGAAGTTATCAAGAACTGAGATGTTTTCTAAGGGTTCTTTGTTGAAGAAAGATGTTCACCTCATAGAAAATAAGGAAATATCTCCTTTACAGATGCATGGGCCCATTCTGAGATTTATAAAGCATTCATGTCTATAAAAATCTATAAAGCGTTAAGAGGCAAAAATCTTTTTGGTTAGTAGCTTATTAAGTCTTGGCTTCTACACACCCTCTTGAGATATTTGCAATATAGTTGTTCATCTTGTGTCAACACACAAAACTTCACTTCATTCCTACTAGGTCCATTCATAGCACCACTCCTTATGACCCAAGACAATTTTGAGACTGAAATGGTTCAACTTTCATTTATATGTGATCAAATAAATAAGATTCTCATGTAACACGTTTCAGGCTGCCTCTTGATTTCCTTTCCAAGTAGGCATGTGGTTTTCAGTTTGGCTCCATGTCAGTCTTGAAGGGCAGTATTCATAAGAGTCGTGTCTGTCCTTGGCTCCTGACCTTAGCAGGGGATGTCAGAGGAACAGTGCAATGGAGCACTTGAGGCAGGGTGGCTTTTCAGAGCATTATTTAATTTTGGTTGTTGGCGCAACAAGCTCATCAGAGACTGCTATTTCCAGCTGCACTGCAAGCTGTCCCACAGTTTAATTCTCTGCTTATTTTTTTTAGAAATCCTCCAACCAAGCACCTCAGTCATGCGCCAAAGTATGAGGATGACTTCACACCTCAGCTAATTCACATCTTCAAGGAGAGAAAACAATTTGCAACTGAATCCAGCCTCACTCATACCACCCAACAAATCCCTTTTGCTCGTGAGCCACCCTGGGGACTCTGGGGCAGACTCAGAATTGTCAAGAAAAGTAGATAAGTTAGGATATGCAAATACAATATGCTACGTATGTATTGATTTGTCTATTGACATTATGTTTAGGGAGAGGTTTTATACAACTCATGGGTTAAATCAAATCTTGTGTTACAAAGCACCTGAATAGAAAGATGATGCATATTTAACACTTACGTTGTATGATATAGTCAACTCAGATATGAACATAATGGAAATGCCTTTACCATCCCTATATTCATTAATCCCTGTCATTGCCGTGTTAACTTTGCAAAGGCATTGGAATCAATGTCATTAGTCTTAGATGATGCTAGTAATTAAAGATATCCTTAAATAAAATGTCCTGTCAGAAAAATATAAATAGTTATCAAGCACTCAATACAGAACAGGGGGGACTTCCCTGGTGGCGCAGTGGTTAAAAATCTGCCTGCCAATGCAGGGGACACGGGTTCAAGGCCTGGTCTGGGAAAATCCCACATGCCGTGGAGCAACTAAGCCCATGCACTACAGCTACTGAGCCTGTGCTCTAGAGCCCGCGAGCCACAACAACTGAGCCCGTGTGCCACAACTACTGAAGCCCGTGCACCTAGATCCTGTGCTCCACAACAAGAGAAGCCACTGCAATGAGAAGCCCACGCACAGCAATGAAGTGTAGCCCCTGCTTGCCGCAACTAGAGAAACCCTGCACACAGCAACGAAGACCCAACACAGCCAAAAAAAAACAGAACAGAGACTAATCTAGATTTTGAAGATACAGCAGAAGACAAGACAAGCAGAATCTTGGCTTTCATAGAGTTTGGGTTCCTCTTTCTCTCTCGCTCTTTCTCTCTCTCTCTCTCTCTGTGTATATGTGTCTAGGTTAGTAAACTGATAAGTAAATCTTTATGTATAAAATTAGATACTGGAAAGTGCTATCCAGAAAATTAAAATTGGATTATGTGACAGGGAGTAACACTGTCTACTTTAGATTGGGTGGTCAGGGAAGGGGTTTTTGTGGACACATTTAAGCTCATTTAGACAAGGAGCCAGGAGCATGACAATCTGGATCTGGATCTGGAAGAACATTTTGGGTGGAAAGGACAATGAGTTTAAAAGTCCCAAGGCAGGAGCAAACTTGGCTTCTTCAAAGAGCAGATGAAAAGCAGAAGTGTCTGGAGAGTAGCAGGTGATGGGAAGAGCAAGGACAGGAAGAGGAGGAAGAAAGGGACGTGAAACAGACATAAACCAGGAGTGTGTGTCGGCACCATGGTAAGCATCTTGCACCTATGAACCCCTGTCATCTTCATAACAGCCTGTGCAGTGGGCACCTGCACCATCCTTATTAAATGTGAAGGTGAGGAAACCAGGATGCAGAATGTAGAATACCTGGGCTCAGGGCATACGGTGCGATCTGGCTCTGTGTTCCCCATTGGGAGGTGATTGTGACAGTCAAGCATGAAATCATGGAGGCTGGTCCCACTATGGGACCATGGGAGTAGTGCATATGTGATGGGATTTGTGGTATGTTTTGGAACAAAGCCAATAAGATTTACTGGTGGATTCAGTGTGAGGGTAAGGGAGAGAATCAAAGATAACTATGAGCTGTTTAAGTAATTAAGAAGATGATGAAGATCAATGATGACCATGAACATACATGACATTCATATGGTGTTGACTGTATGTGCCAGGCACTGTTTAAAGCATCTGTATATATTCTAACTTGAATCCTCATCACAACTCTACGAAGGTACTATTATTATCCCTAGTCTTTCATAACAATTTCTTGAGTTAGAACTATTCTCTAACTACTGTTACCCTCATTTTTTTGTAAATTAGAAAATTGAGGTACCCAGTCATTATGCCCAAGGTGATACAGCCAGGAAATGTGAATTTCACTGTAAGAATTAAAAGAGGTCATTTAAGTTTAATGCTCAGAATAATAGTAAATACTCAAAAATGTTAGCTAGTAGTAGTAGTAGTAATTGCAGTCATCTCTATTGTGATCTTATTTTTATGGGTATTATCACAACCTGTCACAGCAGCCAATAAATGAAGTGTAAACTGTGTGAAGGTCTCAAGTTGGTGAAGAACAAGCAACAAAAAAAAGAGTTCATCATTCACTATGTCTTTGCTGCTAAAAGAACCTAAGGAAGTGAATCTTGGAAGAAGGATCATTCTGGGATAGAAGAAGCAGAATTTGGTAAAATGATGATTTAGCACCATACTGTTTTCGCATTGCAGCTCACTATATTTACCTATTCACATGCAGATGAATAGAATAAAAATAGTTTCTCGATTTTTGCAGTATGAATCATTTTCTCATCTTGCTTTACATCCCGACAAAGTATTTTTTGGACTTAGGGGTCTTGCTGACTTTTTCTTAAATCCCCATTGTGCTGTGATCGCCTTTAATGTAGGTGAAATGGCAGATAATTTGGATTTGGAAAAAATTGTTTCCTTATAGAGTTGAAGTCTGTTTAATCCTAGGAAATGACATATGTGTCAAAGGACGCCTTTTCAGAAACTTGTTTCCCTGTCTCTCTTTTTCTCCCCAGTGGTTTCTATTTCTTAGTCCCTCTGCTCCGTACGAGGGATGGGATCACCACAGGTGCTCTGTTGCTGACACAGGATAGATTTCCCTGGGTAGCAGGGCTGAGTGATTCCCTTTCTTGACTCATTCAAAACAAGACAGGCTGTATAAACCCACTTGAGAATACATCCTGTAGGAAACAAGATTACCTAATCATCTGTTGCATCTCTATTTTCTGCTTTTCCACAAATGGCTGGTAACATGAGCAGTCACAGTTATGGACTCCATTTTTTTAATGTATATAGGTATCATACATACTCTTTGGTTTGGATTGCTCAGGGAGTGATAATTATAGTTTTTTTTAATTGTTTTGATGTTTTGGGATTTTGTAGCCAAGAGTTCATTTGACAGATGTACTATTAGTTTTCTGAATTACTGTGCATGAACAAACAGAAGAATGCCAGAGAACAGAAGGGGCTCAAACCACACATATAGGTCAATGTTAGGTGTAGCTTCAACTGAGGTTACAGATTCTGTTCTGTAGGGAGTCTTAATTTTTTAATTAAAATTTATTTGTATTGAATAATATACATATATTTTACAACTCATATTTTAAAACACATATTTAAAAATTATTTTAAACTCAAACAGTCTTCCAAAGCTTATCTTTCAAAACAGCAGTCTTCTGTCTACCCTTTCAAACCCCTGTATCTTGCTTCCCAGAGGCAGCCATCTTCACTTTTGTCTGATTCTTCTTGTACCTCAGTATTCCTCAATAAATGTCGAGTTTTGATATTCTGTTTTAGGTTGCCATTATGAAAGAAGATGAGTTGACTTATCTACACAAACTCTTTGCTACAAAAGTGTGTCCATTCCCCCATCTTACCAAGAAAAGCATATTATATTGAAAATTTTGCTTAAATTAACATCCAGTGTTTACAATTATGACTGTAGATATTGTTCAAGGCTGAGGCAAGCATCCATCCTTGTATGCTATGATTATATTTCATGGCTACTATTTTCTTCTTAGAATTAAAATGTCTTTAAAAAAACAGTTGATTAAAAAAAACAGTTGACTAATCTATGATAAAGTAGGCAAGAATATACAATGGAGAAAGACAGTCTCTTCAGCAAGTGCTGCTGGGAAAACTGGACAGCTACATGTAAAAGAATGAAATTAGAACACTCCCTAACACCACACACAAGAATAAACTCAAAATGGATTAAAGACCTAAATGTAAGACCGGACACTATAAAACTCTTAGAGGAAAACATAGGAGGGACACTCTTTGACATAAATCACAGCAAGATCTTTTTTGACCCACCTCCTAGAGTAATGAAAATAAAAACAAAAATAAACAAATGGGGCTTAATGAAACTTAAAAGCTTTTGCAAAGCAAAGGAAATCATAAAGAAGATGAAAAGACAACCCTCCGAATGGGAGAAAATATTTGCAAACGAAGCAAAAGAGAAGGGATTGATCTCTAAAATATACAAATAGCTGAGGCAGCTCAATATCAAAAAAACAAACAACCCAATCCAAAAATGGGTGGAAGACCTAAATAGACATTTCTCCAAAGAAAACATACAGAAGGCCAAGAGGTACATGAAAAGCTGCTCACCATCACTAATTATTAGAGAAATGCAAATCAAAACTACAATGAGGTAACACCTCACACCAGTCAGAATGGCCGTCATCAAAAAATCTACAAATAATAAATGCTGGAGAGGGTGTGGAGACAAGGGAACCCTCTTGCACTGTTGGTGGGAATGTAAATTGATACAGCTACTATGGAGAACAGTATGGAAGTTCCTTAAAAACTAAAAATAGGGCTTCCTTGGTGGTGTAGTGGTTGAGAGTCTGCCTGCCAATGCAGGGGACACGGGTTTGAGCCCTGGTCTGGGAAGATCCCACATGCCGTGGAGCAACTAGGCCCATGAGCCACAACTACTGAGCTCGCACGTCTGGAGCTTGTGCTCCGGCAACAAGAGAGGCTGCGACAGTGAGAGGCCTGCGCACCACGATGAAGAGTGGCCTCCGCTCGCTGCAACTAGAGAAAGCCCTCACACAGAAACGAAGACCCAACACAACCAAAAATAAATAAATAAATAAAAATTAAAAAAGAACTCCTGAATGCTAAAAATAACTTTAAAAAAACCTAAAAATAGAGCTACCATATGATCCAGCAATCCCACTCCTGGGTATATACCCTGAGAAAACCATAATTCAAAAAGACACATGCACCTCAGTGTTCATTGCAGCACTGTTTACAATAGCCAGGACATGGAAGGAACCTAAGTGTTCATTGACAGATGAATGGATAAAGATGTGGTGTATATATACAATGGAATATTACTAGGCCATAAAAAGGAAGGAAATTGGGTCATTTTTAGAGACATAAATGGACCTAGAGAGTGTCATACAGAGTGAAGTAAGTCAGAAAGAGAAAAAAATATTGTATATTAACGCATATATGTGGAATCTAGAAAAATGGTACAGATGAACCGGTTTGCAAGGCAGAAATAGAGACACAGATATAGAAAACAAACGTATGGACACCAAGGGGGGAAGGGGGGTAGGAAGAATTGGGAGATTGGGATTGACATATATACATTAATATGTGTAAAATAGATAACTAATGAGAACCTGCTGTATAGCACAGGGAACTTGACTCAGTGCTCTGTGGTGACCTAAATGGGAAGTGAATCCAAAATAGGGATATATGTATACATATAGCTGATTCACTTCGCTGTACAGCAGAAATTAATACAACATTGCAAAACAACAATACCCCAATTAAAAAAAATACACATATATGTATAATTCAAATAAATAAATAAATATTAGAGACTAAATAAAAAACCAGCTGATTATGTTTTATTTCCTTTATTTCTTTCATAAAAAAATTTCAGGCATTCAGATTTTTTCAGCTATTGAGCATAATGGAACAAATATCCATGTGTACATCACTCCATTTAAGAAGTAAAACCTCATAAATACCATGAAGTAATGGATAAACTGTTTTTTGATCACATTTCCCTCGCTGCTCTTTAGAGGTAAACACTATAAAATTTTTCGTTATTTATTAGTCTCAAGAAGTGTGTACAGTTTTACTCTATATGTATAAACCCCTAAGCAATATATTACATATTTTTAACTTTGTATAATTGCATCATACTGTATGTATTTTGGTAAATCTTGCTTTTCCCCTTCAATGGGTCTTTGAGATTTCTAATGCATGTAACTGTAACAAATTTATTTTATTATATAAATATCCCATCATGTGTCTATACACACAACGTGTTTATTTATTCTCATTTTTCTGATTAGCATTTAGTTTGTACTCAGAATTTAACTATAAAAATACTGCCCCAAGTCTTTTAGTGCATGTGTCCTTTCCCACAAAGACAGGAATCTTTATAGTATTTATACCTAGAAATAGGATTGATGGGTCTTGGGGCATCCTCCTTCAGTTTTAATAGATAATGCCAAATATCTCCCCTGAGTAGTGAAGACAGTTTATAACCCCATTAGTGCTGTAAAATTTTTCTAATTGCTTCTTATCTTTACCTACACTTGGTGTACTCAAACTTTTTAATTTTTTGCCAGTCTGTTGAATCTGAAATGTTTCTTATGTTCTTTTATTTTGTATTTTTCCAATTATTACTGAGAATCTCTCTTCCTAGGTTTATTGGCCATTGGGTTTTTTCATCTGTGAATTTGCCTATTTGCAGGACTCGTTTGCCTTCTATTTATTAATTCTTCATATATTTTGGATTTTAATTATCTCTTACTTTTAAACTTTGCAAATGTACTTGACCATGCTATAAGTTATCCATTAATTTTTTATGTCTTTTGATATTTGACCATTTCTAATTTTAAAATAGTTGAATTTGTTAATCTTTTCCCTATGATTTGCATTTTTTTTCTGTCTTGTATGAGAAATCTCTTCTTACACTAAGGTCATAAAGATAATCTATATTTTCTTCTGAATTTCTATGAGCTTGTTTACAAGATCTTTATTCCACCTGGGATTGATCTTTTTGTACATTGCAAGGTTAGGGTATAATTTTATCTTTCCTATATGGATAGTCGTGGTCCTGGAATTGTACTTTCTGTATCCCTTCATTTCCTGACTGATCTGCAAGGGCATCTTATCAAGCTCCTAGAAGAAAACATAGGGAAAAAGATTGTGAACAGTAGCCTTAGCAATAATTTCTTGAATATGACACCAAAAGCACATCAACAAAAGCAAAAATTGACAAGAGAGACTAAATAAAAATAAAAAGCTTTTGCACAGCCAAGGAAACAATCAAAAACAGCAACAGCAAGGCAATGTACAGATTGGAAGAAAATATCTGCAAACCGTATATCTGATAAGAAACTCATACAATGTAATAGTAAGAAAACAAATAACCCAATTAAAAAATGAACAAAAGAACATAGACATTTCTTCAAAGAAGCCATATAAAAACAGATAAATGAAAAGGCACTCAACATTACCAATCACCAGGAAATGCAAACTCAAACCACAATGAGATATTATCTTACACATTTTAGGTTGGCTTTTATTAAAGAAAAAATATTAAAAATGTTGGTGAGGGAACCCTTGTGCACTGTTGATAGGAATGTAAAGTGGCACAACTGCTATGGAAAATGGTAGGGAGGTTCCTCAACGAACTAAAAGCAGAACCATCATGTGATCCAGCAATACCATTTCTGAGAGTATGTCCAAGGGAATTGACATCAGGATCACGACGAGAAATATACATTCCCACATTCATTGATGAATTGTTCGCAATAGCCAAGGCATGGAAGCAACCTAAATGTCCGTTGATGAATGAGTGGGAAAAGAAAATGTTTTTTCATATACATACCATGAAAATGTTTTTTCATATACATACCATGAAATATAATTTAACCTTAAAAAAGAAGGAAATTCTGCCATTTCCAATGACACGGATGAACCTGGAGGATATAATGCTGAATAAAATAAGCCAGACACGGAAATACAGACTATGTGATACCACTTACATGATGAATCTAAAATTGTCAAATCCATGGAAGCAGAGTATGGTATGGTGATTGCCAGAGGGGAGGGGAAAATGGGGAAATATTAGTCAAAGAGTACAAAATTTCATTTATACCAGATGAATAAGTCCTAGAGATCTGTACAACATAGGGTCTTTAGTTAACAATACTGCATTGTATATTTAAAAATTTACTGTGGGTAGATCTTATGTTGTGTGCTTTAATCACAAAATACTAATACTGATACTAATAGTATTAATAATTATGGCAGAAGAAAGAGGAGGAGGAAAAAAAGGAGGAAAGGGGAGGAGAAGTAAGAGGGTTTGAGGAGACTTCAGGAGGTGATGGATAGGTTTTATGGCATAGATTGTGGTGATGGATCCATGGGTGCTTATTTATCTCCAAACTGATCAAATTGTGTATATTAATTATGTACAACTTTTTATCAAAAAAAGAAAAGGAAATAAAATTTCTTGTGAAATATGCTTTCTTATAATAGTATTATAATTAAGAATATATATATATATGTTACATACAATAATCGTAAATATATTGTACCAAGGTCATTTCCCTTTTCATTTTGTGGATATTTCATTGGTTGTCTATCTGAGACAGGAAGCATAAGAAATATATGATTTTAATATGCTTAAATATTAGCGGAATTAAGTTCATTACACAAAGTGAAAAGCATTTGTATGTCGCTGTGTTTTGTAACCTTTGTTTATGAAAAAGATATTGGTCAGTACCATAATCTCTTGGGGAGAATATCCTTTAGGAGTAATATGAACAGCACCTCTTTTAAAAACCTGATACGTTTAAACATCTCAAGGTCCCACTTTATAATCAAAATAGAAAGTGTCAAAAAAAGTAGTGGAAAAATAATGGCTGGGTTCTTCACAGTCAGAGCTGTGAAGAAAATCTCAGGAGTTTATCCTAGATGATCACCTCTGTTTTACAGATCTAGGTAGTTAAAATAATTGTGATAACTCTAGGTGAATATCTCTATATTTAGCTGCTTACTGGAAATGAGCCTTTTAATCTGCTAGAGGAACACCTCTTCTGGCATCCAGAGCCTCAGCTCATGAGCTGCAGGTACCCTTAGCTGCATCCAGGGTCAGAAGGTGGGAGCAGGGGGCACTTCATCAGATTTCCTTGAATATATATTTCAGTTTCATAAAAGACATTTTAAATAATTCCTTTTGATGAAAATTTAGGTCTTGAGAAAAAAGCAATTTCTTCTTTCTTGCTCAGTGAATTGCACAGATAGACTTGCCTGCCCTTTGGACTATAACATTTGAACCAAACTAATGATTCTCATGGCTTAAGCCTCTAAAAGTTAGGAATAGTGACTTTTCCTTTTCTCGTTAGTGATCTTTAGGTATACCAGTCCACTGTTCCAATGAATACAAAAAAATATAAGTAGGAAAAATAACTAGGAAACAGGATTTCATAAATAATATTAGGATCTCTCAGTAAGAAAAAAAATTAATACTTAGTGGGAAAAAACAGAGAGGAAGAGAAATGAGGCTGTAGGTAAATAAATATTTCAAGCCTCGAGGAGGAAAAGCTAAGGCTAGTCAATTTTCTAAAAAGCAATCTGAGTACATAATCCTAGCAAAAAGTGTTAACAGGAGGTGGATGAATTTTTACAAATATAAAAGGAAAGATATGTCCTATGAAGGAATGTGAGCACCGCTTAGCAATTTCACAGCACTTTTCATCTTCAAAGAATTTTGCATGTTAACTAATTAATCCTTCCAACACCCTTGTGACGTAAACATGACAAACAAGGACAGAAGTGAGTCTCAAATGACTAATTTACCAAACTCACTGGTTGAGAAAGAATTATGAAAGCATGCCAGTTACTAATGAGGAAGATCCTAGGTAGGGATTTTATACAGGATATTGTGTGTGTGTGTGTGTGTGTGTGTGTGTACTTTCCAAAATTTGTTTACAGAAATACAGAGCAAATGACAGAATTTGAAAGAAAGAATTTATCACCCCTTGAGCTCAGTTTATGCTGAGCTCAATTAGTGTGGACTTCTCAAATAATCCAAATTTAAACCATGAATATTAGCAGCAGTTTTGTATTTGCTTTTTATGCATGGAGTTGATGCATTATTTAGACAATGAGCACCAACTATCTAAAACTTCAGTGGTTTAAAGGGAGTTATACTTGTTAGGGGGTTATTTTCTGCCCAATTCTGTAACATGTAATCTATCAACACATATTCTTTCTTGTTATCCAAACACCAGGACAAGAAAGCAAGGCCCAACTAAATGAGAGATCTGGCAATTTTAAGCTCTTACTGGCCAACCACTTATTTTGGAAACATAACTGAGGCTGTGGTTAGTTTTCTAAAGGTCTAAAAGTCTGTTTCCTTTTTCTCTGCCTGCCTGTGTAATACTGTCTACTATTATCCTGTTGTGACAGCAATATATCTTCCCCCAAACTTGCAGAAGAGAATAGCGGAGCTCATGACCACCCTGGAATGATAATCGCCGTGCCGTGCTGTTGGCACCCTGAGGTGACGGTGGCAGGGAGTCACATTATCCACTTACAACCACAGCCATTCCATTCCAGCTTCACGGGATAACAGAGTGAGTCTCACTGATTACAAATCTGCTAACATAGGCACTAGCTTTCATTCCTTTTCTTGATGATAAAATCTCATTGTGGGCATTATTAGCCTTACTGTGTTGCTCTTAAAATTGTTACTATGACCTTTCAAAAAGTATTGATCCACAGATGCTAAATGGCTAAATATTCCCAAAGGGAAACCTGACTGCCTTTTCTGCACCACAGCTATAAAATTTTCCTTCCAACATATCAAGACTGGAGGGTACAAAAGGGCTGAGCATTGCTCTTCTCTTTCTCAGTGTTAGTTCCAAACTATTATGTGAGTTTCTCTCTCTTCCCTCCCTCCCTTCTTCCTTTCCCCCTCAAATAAGCACAGATTTTCACCTCAGTCCATCATTTCCTTGTATCTGGGTAGCAAAAGTCACGTTGATTATTGCCCAATGTTTTCAAATCTGGTGCAAAGTTGTAGAGACTATTGATTTAGTCATTCAATTACCAAATATTTCTTGAGTACTTACTATATGCTAGTCACCATTTTGGTCACTAGTGATACAAGAAAGAAGAAAAGTTCCTGCCCACGAAGACATAGCACTTACTAAGGAGGCTGATACTGGACCCCTCAAAATGAAGAGCCATCCTCTTCTATTTGGTCATAAAATTCAATCATTATACTACATTCTAATCACTGGAAGATTTTTTTTCTAGATATAGAATTCTGGTTTGGCAGTTGCTTTCTTTTTATTACATTAAAGAGATATTCCATTGTCTTCTTGATTTCATATTCTATTGAGACATCAGCTGTATGTCATTATTGTTCCTTTCAAGATAGTATTTTTCTTTGAATGTTTTTTACTATTTTCTTTTGTCTCTGATTTTCAGTCATTTTTCTATGCTGTGACTAGTTGTGGGGGTTTTTTGGGGGTGTGTGTGTGGTTATCCTGCTTGAGGTGCACAGCTTTTCTAAGATCTGTATCTTGATTTTTTGGTCAGGTTTTGGAAATCCATTCCCTTCGAATATTTTTTTCTTTTATTCCCTCTCTATTCTTCTGAGCCTTTAATTATGTAGATTATAGTTTCTATCCATGTCATATAAATATAGATATAGATAGATAAATATATAAATAGATGTTATATATAGAAGGAGGCTTGTCCAGAGATACACAAATACATATGCTCATTTCTGTATTATACTTTCTTTTGCTTTGGTCTCTATGCTTCAGACTGTGTTTTCATCGTTTTTCTCTTGATGAGTTCACTAATCCTCTCATGTTCTATATCAATCTCCTCATTAAGCACATCTATCAAAGTCTAAATTTCAGTTTATCACATTGTCAACTCTAGAATTTTTATTTATTCTCTAATAGATTCCAATTCTCTAGTAAAATGTTCTACTCTGCCATCCGTTTTTGAAAAATATTCAATATAGCCGTTTTAAAGTCCATCTTTGATAACTTTAATAACTTGGCTAAGTGAGGGTTTATTTCTAGTGTTTTCTCTTGGCCATGATTCCTGGGATGTCTAGTAAATTTTTAATTAAATGACAGCCATTGTGTGGGTTCTGGAGGTTACTGTCTTTTTTTTCCAAGTAGGTTTACTCTAACCTGTCCTAGAACCATACAGTAGGGTCAGATGACATTAATCAGATCAGGAATTGGATTTACTCAAGGCTAGGTTGCAGTTTTTGATGGCTAAATCAAGCCCTGGCTGTTCCACACTCCTAGGGTATAAATTTCCACCATTCCCACTGAGATTCCAAAGTATTTGCTAGGATCCCTCTCCACTGTTATTCCCAGACTCTCATTTCTGCATCTTGAGCATGGTGCTCTTTAGTCAGTGGAAAATGAGAATATTCTAAAATTTTAAAATCCTTTGTCCTTGGGACTGTCATTATCAGGACTCCATATGGGGTAGATAAATGGAGCCCAGTAAGGAAGTTACAGTAATAGTTTGGTTATGAGCTAATGGAGCCTGATATAAGGAGTTGGCAGTAGGAATATGTATATGAAAGGATGTATATGTAAGCTTTTGTGAAAGAAGAATGGGAGAGTAAACTTGTTGATTATGTGAAGTGTGATGTGTTAAAGCTTCTTCAAGATTTCGAGTCTACAGACCTGAGATATATTCCATGGACCACAGGAAAAATGAAATTGTAACTTAAAGAGAATTAGAGATGGAAATACATATTTGAGGGTAATACACACATAAGAGGTGATTAAAGACTTGGTTAAGAACATACAGAAGAAGAAGAGAAGAGGATGGGGAACAGAATCAGAGTGATCACATACACTTGGGGATGAACCTGGTGACAGCTCAGTTCTCTTTTCACTTAACCAAGATGTGCCCCTTAACATCTAAGGCACAATCGCATCAAAGGAAAACATTTTGCATTTAAGTGTAGACAGAGCTTAGTGTTCATAGTGGGCTGGAGATGAAGTAAAACATGAAATAATTTTATGATTTCTGGTCTTTATCTCTTCTTCTCGTGTCAGGAGAACTAAAATCTCTATCAGCACAAATCTAGAGACTCTCAGTCCTACATTATTAATGAAAGATGTAGTTAACTCTTTATCCCTTTCAGGGTTGAAATTACAACAACAACTTGTTGCAAAGTATACATGGGATTCTTAAATCCAGGAGAGTTTAGGGTACCGGAGGAGAGCAAAGGGAAGGTTGTCGGTGTTGAAAGTAAATATACTCTGTGTCAAAATGCACTGTGGAGCCAGTGGTATGTGATAAGATATGGAGGCTGGCTTTGGAACTCTCTTTGTAAGTGCTAGGATTGAGGTTTTAATAATATAACAGTTCTTCAGGCTTTCTGACAAGGAAGGCTTGAAAGCATGCAGCACTGCAGCAGGCTTATCAGTCAACTTCCAGGACAAATACAGAAAGAATGCTCTATGTTCATCTTCAGGCAATACATTGTCAGTTACAATTACAGAGAAAAACTAACCTTAGTGATCTTTGCAACATTAGTAATTTAAGAGCACACTGCAGTTGGAGCCCATCATTTGAATTAAAAGTAATGAATTTGGTTGGGTCTTTTGGTAATGTTCCATAATTCTATAGCTGACACTGATAGGTAATGTTTTGGCAGAAAAAAAAATACAATGGGGAAATATGTACTTGAAATATATACTTTGTGACTTCTCTCTGTGCCCTGTAAATGTAAATATATATGTCTCCATATAGTTTTAATCCCCCGATAAGAGCAGAGATTTATGGGTGTTTAACTTTGCTTAACAGTTGTGTCCATAAAACCCAGCCTGAGAAAGTTCATAGGCTACTATATTTGAAGATGTAGACTTTTCTTTCTTTTTCTTTTTTAAAAAAATTTTACTGAAGTATAGTTGATTTAAAATGTTGTGTTAATTTCTGTTGTACAGCAAAGTGACTCAGTTATGTGTATATATATATATTCTTTTTCATATTCTTTTCTGTTATGGTTTATTGCAGGATATTGAATATAGTTCCCGGTGCTATACAGTAGGACCTTGTTGTTTATCCATCCTTTATATACTAGTTTGCATCTGCTCATCCCTAATTCCCAATCTTTTCCTCCACCACACCCCCTCCCCCTTGGCAACCACAGGTCTGTTCTCTATGTCTGTGAGTCTGTTTCTGTTTCATAGATAAGTTCATTTGTGTCATATTTTAGATTCCACATATAAGTGATATCATATGGTATTTGTCTTTCTCTTTCTGACTTACTTCACTTAGTAGGATAATCTCTACATCCATCCATGTTGCTGCAATTGGTATTATTTCATTCTTTTTGATGGCTGAGCAATATTTCATTGTGTATATATGTACCACATGAAGATGTAGATTTTCAAAAACCTTCTCATCTTCACTATTTCTCAGTCCTTCATTTATCTTCCATTCATAGCTGAATGTGAATGTTCTTATAAATTTCAAAGCAGGCAGGGGCAAAAGCAGCCAAACTTGTGCTACCCTGAATGACAGCCTGGAAACATCAGCTCCCTTTTCATCTTTTATCTTTGCGATCACAGGTTGGCAGGTCATAGCAATCAGTCTAGAGCAGTGATTCTCACCTTGGCAGCAATAATTCACTGTGGAGTTTTTAAAAGTACAGATGCCTGCATCCCACCCAGAGGTTCTGGTTTAATCGGTCTGAGCTGCAGCCTGGATTTTTAAAACTCCCCAGATAGTTATAAAGCGCAACCTAGAAGAAAACTCAGGATATTCAATTCCCTAAAGTAACTCTTATAATTAACTTCTTAGAAAACCTTGCCTGGACTTTCATCTCATAAATAATACTTAATCTTTCTGGGTCTATACATAGGTATTGGCTAAACTTATTCAAATATGAATTCAGTGTGCTTTTGGGAGTGGGAGTATAAAAAACACATACCCTATTTTATAGGTATTACAGGTAAATTTGCCAGATTTAGCAAATAAAAACAGAGAATGTACAGTTATATTTGAATTTTGGATAAACAGTGAATAATTCTTTTTGTACAAGTATGCCTCAAGCAATATTTAGGGCGTGCTTATACTAAAAAACTTATTTGTTGTTTATTTGAAATTCAAATGAAGCTGTGTCCTGCTTTTTATCTGGCAGCCCTAATTACAGGACATGCAGAAAATGTTTAGCTGTTCCATTTTAATCAAAGCATTTTTGTTGACTTGTAACCAATCACCTATGAAACCATTTTATATTGGTCTAATCACAGTTAAGACACACAGGACAAGCATTCTAGCCAGTGCGGCTGAACCATTTAACCCAATTCACTAAGCCTCTTGGCCTACTCATTCATTTAAAAAACTCACTTTGTCTAAGATATTTATAGACGAGATCAATTTTAATTTCCTCTACCTCTCGAGTACACAGTTTGTAATTACTCCAACAGAGATTTATCAGCTTTCTAATACAGTTCTGGGGTAAGACCTGTGTGCCGAGGGGGTTCACTTCTACTCCAGCCTAAATTGTCTGAACTGTCTTAATCTGTAGACCAATTTTCTCTACAGCCCCCTAAGGAAGGAACTTGTTGATTTTGGCAGTGTTTACCTTTCTTACAAACAAATTCAACATTTTCCAGACCGGCTGGCTCTTAAAAATCACATGAGAGCTGGGGAAAAACTGCCTATAGTATGCTTCAGAATTCCTCCCTCCCCCCTATACTAGGAAAAGCTTTATGTTCCTCACAGCTGCTGGAAGATAATCTACGGAGTCAGGATTATTTAGAATCTGTGGAGAAGGCTGTACAGTTCCCTGAGTTCAGTTCTTTTCTAGAAAGAGAGTAGAAGAATCTGTCAGAAAAAAAGATGAAATGTTCCAGCCTTCATGAATGATAATATGGATTTCCACATGGAGAAAAGGGAAAAGAACTGATTTAATGTTTGTTTTCTCATAAAGGTGAAATGTTTAACAGTGTCATGTTCCACCTAGAGCAATAACATGTAGTACGTCATGTGCTTGCATGTTACTGGCTTTCACTGAGTATTGTTACTCATCTTTGCTTTGGGTAGCTTGAATGGTATAGTGTTGTGTCTTTGCATCTTTTTCATTAGTGAAGATCATCACCCCCTTTCCACATCCCCAGGTACCTCCAGCCATCCCTCTCTGTCTCTTAGACCAAAACCCATTTTGCATCATGTGTCAGCAGAGTAAACTTTCTTCCATGAAGGTGTCTTCCTTGGCAGGCACTAAATGGAGGCTGGTGTCACTATAATCAAGACAGTCCAATCTATGTTTTGCAAAAAGAAAGTGCATTCGAGTTTCCTTACATCTGCCGTTTATGTATAAAAATTTTCAGATTTCATTGAATATTCTCCTAAGTCTGTGTGTGATGTGCTAGAGACTGTAATTCTGTTCTTCAAAATTATCTTGATCTGGAAAGTGTAATTTACATTTATTTCCCCTTGATGTATTTCAGTGTTATCTCTGGTGAACTGAGAGCTATTTAACAAATTATTTTTTTCCTCCAAGTAATAACTTCATTGTTTTCAATGCTTAAAAACCAAAGAGTTCATGTCTCTGGCTCTCAGAGTTTTTCCTCACCCCTGCCACAGACCTCATCCCAGGCAGGACCTACCACCTTTTTTCGAGATCTCTTCCTGCCAGCTTCCACTTCCGGTGTCTTGTGGGAATGCACCTTTGCCCCAATTTGTTTCTTGTCTCTCCTGTTTTCTCTTCCTCTGTTCATTTTTCTTTTTTCCAAGTTCAGACCCCTCTGTCAGATGTCTCTTACAATCTAGACCAACTTCTTGGGGTGTGTTAAGATTCCCCCCCCCCCGCTTTTTTTTCCCCTATTCCTGCTCTTATTCTCTAATTTTGCACTGAAATGGGTATTTCCTTTCTCCTCCATGTGTCTTCCTTGTTGGATTAATTCCTTTCCTTCTTCAATACCTCCTCCTTACTCAGAAGGGTTGTTAACAATGAAATTTACTGTTCTAATTCTTTGGCTTATTTTTTGCCATTCAGGCCAGGTCCTGGCACTTCTTCATGTCTGTCACCTAGATTAGATTGATTACAGGGAGAGGAAGGTAACTGATTGGCAATTCACTACTTGGGCTGTTCTAAATGTTGGAACCAAGCCTGTAACACTTTGATTTAATGCTTCAGAATGAATTTGAATCTTGGCCAAACTCACCAATTATTTGGCTTCAATGTACAAACCTGAGCTGCATTTAGCTTCCACTCCTGTCCCCTGGGTCCTGGAGTGGAATCTCTGGGTGAAAGCAGAGCTGGTCTGCTGTGCTTGGGGCTCAGCGTGGCTGCTTGCCATGGTTTGCAGTAAAGGCAGAGGTGGGAATGGGAAAAGGAAAGGTGTACAGTCTCCTCTGACGCTTTCTCAGAATCCCTCATCCTGTTCTTAAACAAAGCCTTATAGGCACTGAAAGTTTCAGATTTTTAGTTTTTAAATTATGGGTCGTGGAAGTTAGGTAAGCTCTTTAGTTCGCTCCATGTTTTTTGGCCATTCTTTGGAAGCATAGTACTCGATACAGGTTGGAGCTTTTGTGCTTGTTTGATACTATGGACACTATTTGATACAATAAGTGCTTCAATATCACACACAAATGAAAGTGGCGTTTCCCTTGCCACTCCTGAAAACTCTACCGTGGCCCTCTACTGTGTGCATTTAGGAACTTAGAGTTTAGAATCAATCCTCAGATCCCACAGAACCCCTAACTTCAGATATTGTTACAGTGTTTCCTATGGTATAATGACACTTTTCCTGCATGGAAAATGCACTAGGATGCCTCTGTCAAAGAGCTGTATCTTAGACGGGCACCGAGAGAAGATCGGCAATTTCAGACCGAGCCCCCTGGGTTGTTCCGGGGCCGCGGCGACCACCCCAAGATGGGGATGCTGAAGAGGAGGGTCCTGCCGGAGGACGTGACCATCAACTGCAGCAGGGACTCCGAAGTACCCGAGCCTCCGGTAGGTCACCGGTGGGAGGAGGTGCGGTGCGACCGCACGGTCACGTGGCTGGCGGCGTGGACAGAGAACGTGCAGAATTCCATCAAGTACATCATGCTGAACCCCAGCTCCAAGCCGAAGGGGGAGAGAGAGGGGGAGAAGTATGAAGTGGCTCGGCGCTTGAAAGGAGTCGCGGGCGAGATCCGTTCTCAGTACCGGGCCGACTGGAAGTCCCGAGAAATGAAGGCGAGACGACGCGCTGTGGCCCTTTATTTCATCGACAAGCTGGCGCTGCGAGCCGGGCACGAGAAGGAGGAGGGCGAGGCGGCTGACACGGTGGGCGGCTGCCCCCTCCACGTGGCACACGTCCAGCTGCACCCAGAGGCCGGTGGCTGCCCGTACGTCGTGGAATTCGACTTCCTGGGACAAGACTCGATCCGCTACTACAACAGAGTGCGGGTGGAGAAGCCGGTGTGCGAGAATCTGCAGCTGCTCATGAAGAACAAAGGCCCTGGGGATGAGCCCTTTGACAGACTGACCACCGCCAGTCTGAACAGGCACCTGCAGGACCTGATGGATGGCCAGACGGCCAAGGTGTTCCAGACCTGCAACGCCAGCCTCACCCTGCATGGCCAGCTGAGAGCGCTGACCAGAGCTGAAGACAGCGTAGCCGCTAAGATTCTCTCTTACAACCGAGCCAATCGGGCCGTTGCCGTTCTCTGCAGCCATCAGCGGGCAACTCCCAAGACCTTCGAGAAGTCGATTGCAGACTCTTCGGTCGAAGATTGAGGCGAAGAAGAAGCAGGTGGCCGAGGCCAAGGCAGAGCTGAAGAAGGCAAGGGCCGACCACAGATCCAGAGGGGACAGCATGTCCAAGAGCTTCCTGGAGAAGAGGGGACGGCTGCTGGAGAAACTGGAGGAGCAGCTCGGGAGACTGAGCATGCAGGCCACAGACAAGGCGGAGAGCAAGCAGGTGGCCCTGGGCACGTCCAAGCTCAACTACCTGGACCCCCGGATCAGTGTCGCCTGGTGTAACAGGTTTCAGGTGCCCGTGGAGATCTACAACAAGACACAGAGGGAGAAGGGAGTCACAGAGGGCTCTCGACATGGCAGGCAAAGACTTTGAATTCTAAATGAGCATCTCTGTGCCTCGTTGGAATTTATTTTTTTTCACCATTAAAGCAGATCGGGGAATTTTGTACCAAAAAAAAAGAGCTGTCTCAGAAGGCACACATCAGGTCCCTGCAAACTCAGGGAACCCACCCTCTTGTTGGTGCATGTCTGAGGCCACAGATTTCCATGCTGCCAAACAAGTCAGTGGGGACATTCTGGCAGCTTGATGGTGATTTTTATGTGGAAGGATGTTAAGAGCCTCCCAGATGCAATTCAATCAGACCAGGAGCCATATTAGACAATTCTGCCAAATTTATACTAAAGTAAAGTAAACTAGGTGGCTGTTTACTCCTTATCATTATTTTTGTAACACTTGATCTAAGTCAAAAGTTTAAGAAAAGAGTTTGCCCCTTTCTCCTCTCCTCCCACCTTCATGGCCTTTGTTCCAACAAAATGACATTGATTTAGGATCCATTAGGTTAACCAGTTGCTTCTCAGACAAACTAAAAGTGATCCCGAGCTGATTTTACAATCTATTGGTTTCCAAACAAGTTTGACAAAACCCATGAATTTCCATGGAGAAACTCAACTTCTCTGTGTAGATGCTTTGACCTGTACACAGAAGCTGGCTTTTTGTAAGCAACAGCCTTGTAATATTTGAAGGTTTAAAAAGTCTGCCCAAATGTGGGGAAAAGTTAAGCATCAATTTAAGAAACTAGTGAAAAATTTGAGCTCACTTTAAAAAACATATTTTGAGCACAAGGTAAAGAAACATTTATATATTATGTACATAATACACAAAATAGTGAAACCCTGTAGAAGCTACAGGTAGACATTTAGGCATCAAGAATTTTGATTTATTTGTTAGGAAATGCAAGACTATACACATGTTTATTTGACATGTGTTCTAAGAATGTAAATGTTGGATATGGTATGGTAATGTCAGGGCAGCCACAGGAGGAAATAAGAATGAGGCTTAGAAGGAAGAGTTGATTATACACACAGGTCCTAGAGAGCCACCACATGAGACGCAGGGCCACAGGGGAAGCACCAGGTTTGGGTCAGGTGGGAGAAGACAGGAACAAGGGGAAATTCCAGTTCATAGCCTTTATTGGGATTTCTGTGAGAAAAGCAAAACAAATCAGAGTAAAGAGTTTAGGTTTGAATAATTACAGGAGGGCTTGGGCTATAGGATGGTGTCTCGCTGGTGGTACCCAGCCCAGGGATGACTTGGAGCTTGGTTTGTGAGAAATAGATAAGGGAGTGGTTGAGGCCATAGACTTGGATTGGTTGGTTTGCACATGAAAAATGTGCTCCCAGCTCAGCACGTTTTTATCTTTAAGAAATGGGTTTGTCTTTTGGCCAGAAAGATTTTGAAGATGTCAAACCATCATACATTACAGAAAATGAAGAAACAGTTCATACAGCATCTTTAGTAACTTTCACACTAAGTTAAGTGCTATGAATATTTTATGTATAAGACAGTCTCTATATTTCACAATCCCAAACTATGGAACAAGGACATTTGTAAGGGAAATGTTGATCATCTAGGAGAAAGAAGAGATGATCTTATAATATATTTCTTAATGAAGTAGGAGGGGATAAGACCCATAGCACACATGGTGCTAAGGGTCTCAACTCCAAGGAGACGCTGCTCCACTGGTGTACACACTAATTAACTTAATAAAATATCACCAGTAATTTAAAAAACTTCCTAAATTCCCATCCTTAAAAACATTCTTACCTCTACTCCCAGAGTTAAGTAACTTTTGTTACTATCTTTCCTTTTTTTAAATTTTACTTTACAAAGTCTGAAAAGATTTTTTAAGACAATTTTTTTAGAGCAGTTATAGGTTAACAGCAAAATTAAGAAGTTATAGAGTTTTCCCTATGCCCCCTGTTCCTGCACTTGCATAGTTTCCCCCATTATCAACATCCTCCAGCAGAGTGGTACACTTGTCATAATTGGTGAACCAACATCGATACATCATAATCACTCTAATCCATAGTTTTACCTTAAAGTTTAGTCTTGTGTTGTACATTCTTTGGGTTTGGATAAATGTATAAGGACATGTAGTCATACTGTAGTATCATACAGAGTATTTTCATTGCCCTAAAAGTCCTCTGTGCTCTGACTATATACCCTCCCCCCCCAATTCTGGCAACCTCTAATCTTTTAACTGTCTCCATAGTTTTTTTTTTCTTCTCTTCCAGAATGTCATACAGTTGTTATCATTCAGTATGTAGTCTTTTCAGATTGGTTTCTTTCACTTAGCAATACGTGCATAAAATTCCTTCCACCATTCATCAGATATAATGGATTTAGCAACAAGTATCATAAAACTCTGGCTTACCAATCAAAAGGTAATGTATTATTTCTCATAATGAAAAAAAAGGGGGGGGGTAGGGTACCCAGTAAGGTCTGATTAGTAGTTTCCACTGAGTCTGTGTTCCGCTATCTCTGCTTTTGGCTTCATCCTATAGTTGGTTTCCTCTTGTGATCACAAATGGCTGTAACATATCACCTGGAGACACTAGTAACTAGTGGCAGAAAGGGGCTTACCTTTATAGCTCTTGTGTCAGTAGGAAAGGACAGCTTCTCATGCTCGAAAAGATTTTCTCCTGTGGTTCATTGGCCTGATTTGGGCCACCTTTTTTTTTCATACCAACCCTTGGCAAGGGTTAGCTTTCTGACCACTGGACTCCTTAGACTCCTCTAGACCCACTGGATCAGATGATGGGGTCAGCTTCCTTAGAAATACTTGGCTATGTGGAGGAAGACTGGATATCTTAAAATATATTCTCTTAGGGATCAGAGAAATTTCCTGCAACCAACAGGGCACGTCACACTCCTGTTTTCATTTATTGAAATTCCTGCTTTTACTAGTCATATAGAATGTCACACATGGTCATATCAATGAGCACATTTGAACAGTTAATAAGATTGAGCTGAGATTAGGACACAGGGGCTGTGTTAGTGATGCATGTTTGCCCTTGGGGCAGCACAACATAATACTTAGGAGCAACAGCTCTGAAGTAAATGCCAACTTCACGTAGCTGTACGATCTTGGGCCAGTTAAACCTAGCTTCTCAAAGCCTCCATTTCCTCACCCATAAATTGCAGATAATGATAGTAGTCATCTCATCTGGTTGTTAGAAGTATTAAAAGAGATAATGCATATACCACATGTTTGAAAATACCTATCATATTTTAAAGGTTCAACACACCCAAGGCATAATATCTTATTATATTTATTTTTGCACATTGTAGGCTCTTAGTACACACTGGTGACTGAAAATACTAAAACAAAGACAAACAAACAAAAGCAACATAGAATCATATTAGCAAGTAACATCAAAAAGAAAAAGAAAAACAATAAAATCTCATCCTGCACAGGTTCTCTGACTACCAACAGAAGCAGAGAAGGGCCCCGCTGGAGGATTGTTTCCCTAAGTTGGGCTTGTGATAAATTCCCACAGATTAAAGTCAAGGATGTTTTCACAAAGATCACCAAACACAGGAGAAGGCAAGCCACTGCAAGTTAAGAGATGGAAGAATGGATGCTTTTAGATTCTCACGTCTGCAGAACGGCCTTAACAGACAAGGGCAACAGAGAACAGTATACATTTGTGCAGCAAGTCACAGAGACCAAAGGAACAGATCCCAGGAACATACCCATGCACGTAGGGAAATCTGCTGGACAGAGTCAGCATCGCACATTAGTGTGGAAAGGAAGGTTGCTTAACAAATCAAGCACTCAAAATCAGCTATCCCAGTGTCGGGGAGAATGAAAAGTGGTCCCAGTTCACACCCATCATGTGCAAATATCCACCTTGAATAGACTGAGAACCTAAATGTTCAAAACAAACTTTAAAACTTTTAGAAAGAAATTTAGACAATAGAGAATCCAGGGCAAGAATTGAAAAAAACACAAAACCACCAACCTAAACAGAGGTATTTTTAAATGTGACTACACTAAAATTAAGATTTATTTTCATAAGAAGACATCACAAAGAAAATTCGAATACAAGTTACAAGTTTGGGAGAAGATGCTTGCAACACATAAAAGCAACAATGGAATGTGTGAATTCCTAAATACAGTGGACCTTTGAACAAGGCAGGGGTTCAGGGCACCAACCCTCCATGAGGGCAAAAATCCGAGTATAATTTAAGTCAGCTCTCCATACCCACGTTTCCTACATAACTGTCGTTCCTCCATATCCTCTTCATCCAAGGTTCAAAAACTGCAGATCCTGTAGTGTCTTAGTATTTATTACAGAAAAAGTCCACATCTAAGTGGACCTATCCAGCTCAAACCTGTGTTGTTCAAGGGTCAACTGTACTTAGTAAGCAACAACAAAGTGAATACAAAAATATGCAAAAGAGGGCTTCCCTGGTGGCACAGTGGTTGAGAGTCTGCCTGCCGATGCAGGGGACATGGGTTCGTGCCCCGGTCTGGGAAGATCCCACATGCTGCGGAGCAGCTGGGCCTGTGAGCCATGGCCGCTGGGCCTGCGCGTCCGGAGCCTGTGCTCCGCAATGGGAGAGGCCACAGCAGTGAGAGGCCCGTGTACCGCAGAAAAAAAATATATATATATGCAAAAGATATGAGCAGGCATTTCACCTAAGAGGGACACGATGACCAAAGACTCAGTTACTCAACCTCACTAACGATAGAAAAATGCAAATTGAGAAAGTGTTTTCAATTTTACCTTTGTGTAACAAAAATCAGCAGTCTGACAAAGTCAGGATACATGGCAAGAATTTCTTTAGTACTGGAGGTGGGAATTTATAAACTGGTACAACCACTTGGAAAGCAACGTAGAGCTGAATTTTGCATTCTTTACAATCTAGCAACTTCACGCCAAGGCTCAATATCTCCAAGGAAAACTTTAGCATATGTGCACCACAAAACATGTAAAAACAGCACTAATTGTAAAGAAAAAAGACCAACTGGAAATAATTCAAATGTCATTGACAGAAAATATATAAATTGTGGTGTCTTTGGAATAGTTTTAGCTAACATGGATAAATATTAGTGTCATTATGTTGAAACAATAAATCAAGTCTCAATAACCAACAGAGAGTTTGATGCCATTTTGTGAAACTCAAAACTAAGTAAAACTAAACAGTATATTTTTCAGGCATTGAATATGTACAGTAATTCACCTACACTAGAAAAAAGCCCCAAAGGGGTAACCAATATAAAATCATGTGGGATAAATTAGGAGTTTAGGATTAACATATATACACTACTATATATAAAACCGGTAACCAACAAGGACCTACTGTATAGTGCAGGGAATTATACTCAGTATTTTACAATAACCTATAAGGGAAAAGAATCTGAAAAAGTGTATATATATGTGTGCATATATATATACATATGTATATATAACTGAATCACTGTGCTGTACACCTGAAACTAACACAACATTGTAATCAACTATACTTTGATCAAAAACAATAAGTAAAATCCTGTGTTTATTGTTTTAAAGAGAAGCCAGGGACATAGGTTTGGAACTACTCAGGGAAATATGAATTTTTGGTAATATTCCAGCTCTTGGGTTAGAAGGTGATTTTGGGGTGCTTATTATAGAGTTAGAAGTATATATAATGTACTTCTTACATTAGAATGTAAGTAAATTAATAAATTATATAAAGAAAGGTCATACATGTAAAATGACAATGGTTTATTGGAAGGATTATGATTAATTCACGAAGTCTAGTAAATAAGTAAGCAAAAATTTAACGACAAGCATTTATGTAGGAACGAGTTTTGTTTTTTTTGTTTTTTGCGTTACACGGGCCTCTCACTGCCGCGGCCTCTCCCGCTGCGGAGCACAGGCTCCGGACGCGCAGGCCCAGCGGCCACGGCTCACGGGCCCAGCCGCTCCGCGGCACGTGGGATCCTCCCGGACCGGGGCACGAACCCGCGCCCCCTGAATCGGCAGGTGGACTCCCAACCACTGCGCCACCAGGGAAGTCCTAGGAACGAGTTTTGAAGGAAGGACGGTACAGTGTCCAGTACGCCCACTGGAAGCTCTGCTCTGACCGATCCTCCTGGTTCTTTGTGAACAGGACTGAGAAGTGGAGGTGAGACCAGGGCTGGAGACGCTAACTGCTCCACAAACAGGAGGATTTCCACTGATCTGTGTGATCAAACATCGCATTCAGGATAGTATGGCCATGATTCTGCATCTGGGTAAATAGACCCAGTTATTTCAGTAAACCGTCACTTTTATGGTAAATCATTTTGCCCAAGATTTAAGATTTAAATTAAAATGACCGCTAACTAAATAATATGAACCTTTAAGCTACATCTCTCTTTCATGCCTGTCAAATAAAATTTGAGATTGACTTGACGGATGATACCAATATAAGGTAGTGAAAAGCAGGTGCACACACACACACACACACTGTGTACTCAAAGTGGGAATTCTTTTAAATTAAGCGGTCGGTAAAGTTCACATAAATAAGGCAAGGAAAACAATTGAAACCTTTATGTTGAATGGAATTGTGATTATATTTTAAAGTAGATGTTAGCCTAGCTATGAGGGTATAAGAAAGAAAGTAGGTAACTGAAAAAGACATAATTATAATCAGGTTCCAGATATACCTATGTCCACAAAGGTGGACAGTACATATTCTAGACTTTAAGTCATTCTTCGGTGGCAGCCTATCAAAAAAATCTTGGGGCCAGGAGATGAATTTTTTTAATGTTGATCAAATGACAGTAAATACACTTTGATTTATTCTTTAAAGGAAGCGGCACAGGGTTTTATTACAGGACTCCCTTACGTAGTAATAACATTTCACATTATTCACCTTCAGAAGACAAAATACAAAACAAATTCTTGTATTAGATAACGGATGAACAATGGCTGATTTGAATTAAAATTTATTTAAACGTCATTTCTAAAAGACAATGCATTTCAATGCAGCTCTCATTTGCAATTTCAGAAAATCATACCTTATTTCATAAAGATAATCTTGAGTAACAAGATCAATGCCCAGATGGATTTGGTCCCATTTTGACATCACAAGTCATAAGGACCCTGGATCATGTAATAGGCAAATGAATGGTATTTTCTGATACTTTTAAAGTCAGAATAATGACTGAGGAGAGATGCCCAAAATTCTGCCAGGCAAGGGACATATTGGAGTGGGGACTGCGGGGTTGTGGACCACTTACCAGTGAACCTGAGGACAAAATTCAGCCCCTCCCCCCAAAAAGGAAGATAAAAGCCTTCAGACAGGCATTCTCTCTTGCCTCCTGGCTCAATAATTTATGTCACCCTGAGGGCATTTAAGGTTTGTGCCTCGGTGTTTCAGGCTACTGCTGAGGAGATTCATTAACTGTGTCTCTTAGGTCACTTGTGTTTACGGCTGACTATAGGGGTATTTACTGTAAGGGTCTCTCATACACTGATCAGATTCTATTACAGTGTCTGGGAAAAACTCATTCACAGTCTTTCCATTGATGAAAGATTTTTTTTTTTAATTTTACCACAGATACTTTAACATGTATCAAATCAAGAGTCTCTAATGATTCATAATTCTCCAACATCAAATTTTTTCACCCAACCTTATCTTCCCTACAGCCATCTTCATGGGAAGTTGAAACATATGTAGGTTTGCCTTGATTTAGGGCCTGGATTTAAGAAGACATATGGCAAACAAGCCAACACCGGGTCAACAAACATATATGCCAGGATGTATCCTTTTAAAAAAATTTTTCATTAACCTTCCCTACATCTCATAAAGAAAAATAGCAATTAATTCTGAGAGTAAAAAGGTCTGGTCAGCATCTCCCCCTGACTGTACCAGAATAGATCTATGTAGTAAGTTTCCATTTTAATTCAGATTTTCTAGAGGAAAATTTTCAAGCCAGCATTTATTTTTTGTTTCAAGAACACTTAGCATTTTTCCCACATTAGAGGATAAACTGCACAATGTCACGAATGATGCTCCGAGGAGATGTTCTTGCTGAGTGATGCGGTGGCTACTGTCAAAGACAGGGTTTCCGTGGCCTTGATGCACAATGACTCATGCTTTTAACTACTTGTAGATTGTTCCCTAGCCATGCAGACACCTGTCCATTCTTCAAGTGAATAGTAACAGATTGACAAATAACTCCCATACGTATGCTTCTTGTTAAAATTTAAAAAAAGAAAAAAGAGTGAGTATATGGGGACTTCCCTGGTGGCTCAGTGGTTAAGAATCCTCCTGCCAATGCAGGGGACACAGGTTCGATCCCTGGTCCAGGAAGATCCCACATGCCGTGGAGCAACTACTGAGCCTGTGTTCTAAAGCCCACCAGCCACAACTACTGAGCCTGCATGCCACAACTACTGAAGCCCGCGCACCTAGAGCCCATGCTCCGCAACAAGAGAAGCCACTGCAATGAGAAGCCCCACACTCCACAACTAAGAGTAACCCCTGCTCACTGCAACTAGAGAAAACCCGCATGCAGTAACAAAGACCCAAAACAGCCTAAATAAGTAAATTAATTAATTTTTTTTAAAAAGAGTGGATATATCTATACATATAGCTGAGTCACTTTGCTGTACACCTAAAACTAACACAACATTGTAAATCAACTATACTCTAATGAAAATTTAAAAAAAGAAAAATGATAAACATTTCAATGAACATATCTTCATAGATAAGATCATTATAAATATAGTGAAAACATTCAAAATATAATATGAATTCATTAGCTAAGAACCTAAAATCTCTCAACCAAATCTATTTGGTTTGGGGGGCACTTGAAACTGCATTATTTGGCAATGTAGTGAGAGGAGAGTAACTTTTTTCTTTAGCTTTGCTGTCTCTTTTCATCAAAAGGAGACATTTTTCATATCTGAAGAACAGGACTTTACCTAATTTTCTCTTATTTCGTAAGCATCATCTTTCAGGGTAATTCTGAAATTGGCCATCAAACAAATCTCAAGCATTAAAAACATTTTTGTTTGATTTGCACTCTTTTTTAATTGATTCTAGCCAAGACCTCTCTCTTGTTTAGCTGTAAATAATTTGTTGATTTTCTTTCAAAATGTCCATGATTTTTGAAAAAAAAATGACATGAGTTATGCTCATAGAGTTATGCTCAGGGCAGTTCATTCTCTTCCTCACAATAACGTAACACATATTTCACATAAGCCTGGAAGCTTACCTTCCTCCCTGCTGCTTGGACCACCCTCACACACAGGTAGTGGCTGCATCTTCCCTGCAAGGGGACTGTGGTCACTGTCTCACTGGGCTGATCCGGACACCTGATTTCCTCAGTATCAGCACTACACTTAAAACTTGCCATCTTTATCTGCTAACCCTATTCTCATTTGAAACTATGTTTTTCAAAATAATTTCACTTTAAAGATGTCAAGTGAAACATGATGCAAAAATCACAAACCTTAGAATTTTCCGTAGTCTTGACTTACTGAGGGTCAGCCTGGGGTGAGAACTGAATTAAATACAGTCCATATATATTTTGTTGATCAATTCTAAAGTTGACTCAGTTTGTGGGATCTTGTGTTGTTTTCTGAAATTTAATAAATGGTATTAAAATTAAGAACACATTTTAAGTTCCAGTTTGCAATTCTCCACCCGCTTTCTAAGACATCAGACAGGTCACCATGTCTCCATCAGCTATGCAAGTCAGCCTCCAACTTTTCAAATCCCCTGCTACATATAAAATGTTTTTGCTTTCCCAGCTTTCACAAGGAAACAAACAAACATTTATGCCGGCTGGAACTAAAAAGTGGGAACTTTGCAGAAATACTTTTGATAGAGTATCTCAAAATTTCAGACACTTAAACATGCTGTTTCTCTAGGACTACAGTGAAAAGTTGGGAAGTTGCTTCACATTCAGCCTGACTGACGTGCACCCTGGCCTATGAAAAAACACCTCGAAGAATGTGTGTCCATCCCTCCCTGAGAGAGTGAGCTTTAGAGGAGCGTATAACCTTTAGAATCAAGCTATGGAAAGTCTGAATCTGGCTAAGCTGCTTTCTTGTTATGTGACTGTAGGTAGCACACTTCAGCTCTCTGGGCCTAATGTTCTTATTTTTTAAAGATTGACTGAGACAACATATGTGAAGTATGGAATGATTTCCCCAGCATATAGTAAGTGTTCAATAAATTTAAGCCATCTGTTACTATGCAATTTATGTGTTCTGGAAGAATCCTCTTTTAATACCCTGCTGATCCCTCAATAAATATTTATTGTTTATTCTTTATATGAGCAAACGGATTGAAATTGGTTATTTTTGAAAAATTAAACTTAATTGCTATATTCTAATATAACCCATGACATGCTAGGTAGTTGTCACTATTTGGAAACCGATGGCATCAGGTTTTGGGTTTGAGTTGTGACTTTCTTTTTCTAGGATTGCAACAATTTCTAAGTTACACCCACCCACTCACAGCATCATGGACCCATTTCTAGGGAAGTAGCATAATTCTTTTGTAAGAAGTTAAGTTTTGCAGTGTGTGAAATCCCCCAATAAGAACTGCTAACAGCTTGAGTGGGCAAAGGAAAACCCAGTGTGAAAAGGCAGCTGTTTGATTGGACCGTGGCACCTTCCCTTCTGGAAGTGTCACGACAGACAAATGATGGGATATCTGCTCTCAGGTTTTGTTGTATCCTGTCTTACAACTGACATAAAATGACATCTCTAATCCGTGTGCACTTTGGGTTACAGCCCTGTATGTCAAAATAAAAGCCAGCAGGGGAGGCTAGGAAGTCTTACTAAACATCCTCTTTCTCTGATCCACCCTCCCTGCCGACTGGCCGGTCCACACCTGTGGCAGCTCCATTCTGAGAGGTGAGAGCAGCTGGCTCCCAGCACGTGTAAGCCCAGCTTGGGCTGGTACGGAGCCTTAATGAGCTGTCAAGTGTCACAAGAGCATTTCAGGAAAAAAGAAATATATGTGAATGTCATATGTTTTGTGAATCTTAATACTATAATAACATATTGAAATGTTTGTGATTTTCACAGGCAAGTCGGGGGAAAAAAAGTTTTCTTTTGTCCTTTTTGTTATCCCTACGATCAAAGCAAGCAGCATGGAGATAATTCCAAAGAGTGCACAACGCCAATGTTATTTTCATTTGGCTTTGGAATGCTGTTTGTGGTTTTCTTTGGGCTGTAGATTTTTTTTTTCAGGTGAGATTTTTTTTTTTTAATTGTATCCATTTTCCAAGCTTGGTAACTGCCCTGGGTTGGACCATAATGGCAGACCAATCTGCCCAAAAAATTTTGAAGGCAAACCTGCGTGGAAATCACTAGTAACGATAATGATGACGGTGTTGATGCCTGCTGCTAAGGTCTGTTGATCCCTCACCATGTGCCTGGACTTTTTGATGAGTCTTGTTTTCTCCCCTGTCAAAGGAGGAGGACAATAGTGTCCACCTCGAGGGTTTGCTGTGGAAATCGAGTACACATGGAGCACGCTGGACATAAGAAAGCATGTTAGCTCTTATTGTGTGTGAGCTCATGTCATCCTCATGGCAATTATGTAGGGTCGGGATCATCACTGACACAGTCTCTCAGATGAGGAAACTGAAGGGTGGATGAAGTAATTTCCCCAAAGTCACAATATAAGTGGCAGAGCCAGGAGTAGAACCCAGGTGGTCTGACCCTTGACTAAAGCTGCTCGTATTGTTTGAGTTTCTCTATTTTTTTTCATGATCAAGAATGAATTTATTATAAAATTATAAAAGAAAAATATTTGTTCAAAACTTTGAAACTTTCATATGGCAAAAGATATCATGAACAAACTCAATCAAAAATTATAAATTTAGGGAAAATTTTAAATAAAGAGGGTAATTACACTTTATGTTATAAAGAATTCTTTTTTGTTTAAGATGGTAAAAAAAATTTTTTTGGCTGTGCCGCATGGCATGTGAGATCTTAGTTCCCTGACCAGGGATTAAACCTGTGCCCCCTGCAGTGGAAGCGCAGAGTCCTAACCACTCGACCTCCAAGGAAGTCCCATAAAGAATTCTTAAAAGTTGGTAAGGCAGATATGAACAACCCAATAGAAAAATGGGCAATTAAGTGGCTATTTACATAAGAGAAAATTCAAATTCGGGGGGAAAAAACATTAAGTAGAAGCTAAAATTCAGAGATTTGTAAATTAAAGTAACAATGCACTATCATTTCACACCTATCAAGACTGGCAGACACTTAAAAGACAGATTACAGCTATTATTAATGTAGATAAGCCAAAAAGTGTATTCTCATGCATTGCTAGGGTAAATGGTTAAAAAAAAAGACAGTTAAAACAAAAACTGGCATTTCTGTAAAACATATATGTTAAATGTTAAAAATATATTTATTGATAATTACCTGTGAATACTACCACTGAGTATCTTAGAGTTTCTCTATTTTCCTGGGCAAGAATCATAATTCCAGAAATTCAGGATTTAGGCCTATTTGTATGGCATCTGATTAAAGCTCATGGGAATCTCCGATTAACTGACTGTATAGATTTGGTCAAGTCACTAGAAGCCCTGGCATTTTAATTCCAATGAGGGAGATGAACTATGATTTCAAAGGATCTTCCTGACACTGTGAACATTCTAGAAGCCTAAGAAGTTTACACTCTCTCAGGCAATTCACCTGGTTTCACGGACCTCCAAACAAGGGGAAATTGGTTTAAATTGTACCAGAAGGATTTTTTTTTTTTTGTAAGAATGTTCTCTTGGTAATAAGGTAGTGAACACTGAAAAGAGAAGCTTTTCAAGCTCCTCACTTAAAACTCTGTGAGAGGAAGGTGGGCCCCATCACTTGGAGCTGTCAGTGGCTCTTAATGCGTAGAGGCTGAGCACTGACTAGGTTATGGGTTTCTTGTAGCTAAATGGTTCTATTTTTCAACGGTATTAGCTCCACAGTAACTGTTAGGATGGACAGTCCCAGTCAAATAATTAGCCTCAGAATCCAGCTGTGAGATTAGTACTGGCTGAGGGAAGCAGGCAGAGGCGGTCCTCAGCTTCCCATGCACCAGAGAGGCAGGTGTGTGGGTGCAGGGCACTCTGTGGGCTGTGGGAAGGAAGGAAAGATGCCAGTGGAATCGGCTTTGGTCCAAGGCTACACTGTGAACCAGGCTGGGTTTTCTCGGGTGTCTCCAGACACACTGGATGCTACCCCACTCTCCTCAAGGAACTCATGGTGCCCAGGAGTGAGGATTCCCCTACAGCATGGAGTTTTGACCTTTCCTCCCTTCCTTCCATCCCACATCCATGTCCTCAGGTCCAACGCTGTATTGAGAAAGGGCCCAGGGAGGTTTAATGTGTAACATTTCCAGGTAACATCACTGCTTTCTAGTTCCTTTGAATACATAGCTCAGAATTTAACCCTGGGGGAGAGCTTTAGACAAAGAAGCAACACCTTCCTATGTGGAATGTTTTCTCATTATAGAGGGAAGAGATGGCTCTCACCCCACCATGGCCGAGGGCAGCCTGGCCTGGAATGAGGAGAGTCAGAACTCCATGGGGAAGATCGATTGAAAAATGTGGGATGTGAGTCAACATATTAGATAGACATTTTGAATATATATGGTTGTTATAAATTTTTAAAGAAATTTTTAAGACATGATGTTCAGGTTATGTGCCATGATTTCTACAAGTTATTTAAGTTGATCACAGTCGTGGCAGTAGTAGAATAAGACAAATAGGAGTTAACATAATCAAGAATAATACAATTTTAGTGGTAGTGATTAAAACCGAGAGAGAATCCCTTATACCAGGCACACTCATTAACATCCTAACTAGTGAGATAACAAAACATATTCATTGAAAAATTTTTAAAAATTATCCAAATATTTGCATTTCCATTTTTTTTAGAAAAATAAGTCCACACGCATGTATTATTTCTTCTCCTTATTTCAGTTTGTTCTTATTAATAAACATGAAAAGATGGTACCATGAATCTGTATTATTCCAAACAGAGCTGAATTTTCCCTTTTACTTAAAAGATACTTTGTTTCAGCTCAGGGCAGCTTGCAATTAATTTCTGAGAACTTATGATCCTCTTAGACTTCTGTAATATATTTTGAGTAAAATCACAGGAGAAGTCTTTTTTGACATATAAATATAACTTACTTCCCCAATTTTATGGTATGCATTTCCCGTTATGTGACAAGCTGGTGGGCTTTGTTGCTTATCCGCTATTTCTTAGGCATTCTGTCACACATTATCCTATTTAATCTTCACAAAAGCACTGCAAGTTAAATATCACTGTATCTGCTTTTCAGATGAGGAAGTTAGAACTCAATAAATAAAGTGAGTTACTCATGAGGCCACAGAATGTACACGATGGGAAAGGATTCAAGGCTGGACAAAACGCTCATGTCATTTTGGTCTCTGAGGAAAATGAGCTTAAGGATATCTCTTATTTCTGTGCTAGTTCTTTCTGAGGCTAGCAGAACCACCTCTTTGGCTTGTACATCAGCACTACTGGTCAGGAAGTCTCCAACCACATCCAATAAACGAAATATTTTCTCCTTTGGATGGATAAGAAAAGAAGACACATTTGTTTAAATCTGTTTTCTAGGACTCATAACTACCATGTAAAGGTTTATAAAAGATCTCAGATATGACACTTAGCTGGATGCCTATGGTTAAGGTTCATCAGGGGTGGAGCAGTCTGGGTGAATTATATTTTACTAACGGAAACGTATGTTTTATTTCCAACATAATCTTCAGCTTTTGCTTTTTATTGCTGTCTGTATCTGTCCTGATGTTGCCATCATCTCTCAGCAGAATCAGCATTTATTGAGTTCCTAATACTCTATAGGTTTTCTGAGATCCCCTTGGCTTCTGGCATGGATTACTGAATAAACTGAATATTTTGAATCTAGTCAATTCTGGAATCAAGTTCTTGAATGTCTGTATCAGAGCAAGTGTAAGTTTTGGAAGTGACCTAGGATTGCTCTTAGGAGACCTTCGGAATAGCTGGCTTCTTTTGAACCTTTTGCTATCATTAGGATGTGTTATTCATCCCCCTCATGTCTTCTTCTACCCTGGTCCCCACATACCAGCTTGTCTCCCATGAGCCGAGCCCAGACCGAGTGACTACTTAATATAAACCATGGTTTTATTGGCTTTTTGCATTTCTAGATTGGTTGTGATGAAGATGACCTTCCAATTAATTTGTGTCTTCATTTTTTGCCTCCAAAATACCATCAATCCCAACACTACAAATCTTATTAGGTGATGTTGAGTTGAAAAATCTAAATAATTTGTGTAGTGTCTGAAATAGTATGTTATTAAGGGTCGGATGTATGTAGTCAACTAACCCTGAAGACTTTATGACATTATGTGCGGATATTTTAATGATACTGTATTTGTTTACGATTATTTCTTGAAAGTCACAACATTCTCACTTACTGATTCTGAAATGGTTTGTTTAGATAGTTGTAAGAGTAGAATGGATGATTCAGTCATATGGTTGCTGCTGTCTTAATTGTGTCTGTGTCATTAACATTTTATCAACATATATTACTCTTTCCCCAGAAAACCCAGTAAGATTTTCACACTTATCTCTCCAAAGATATCCTGAAGTGTATGGTAAGGATTCCAGGAGAGAGAAGTGTTGGGTAGGACATCCACAGTAATAAAACAAACAAAGATTTTATCCAGGAAGTTGGATTTATTCAGTTGAGGCAGCTCGTGTGTTCTAAAGAAGCCCATCTAAGTGACCTGTAGCAAACCCAGGATCATACCTCCACCCCAAACCATTGGGCTTTGCATTTTAGACAGAAGAGCAAGTCTTCAGCCCCCTGCTTCCGTGAGATGGCTGGGAAGACTCCATGATGTGCAGTCATAATGGCTTTGTCCACATCACGCAGGGGCCACTACGGGTGGTCTGTAGAGCTTGCTTCCATAGGCAGTGTTTCATATTTAGGGGTTTAAGAACATACTCTTGTCTTTCTGTATTTTTGTATCTTCATTTTAATTAACTTCTTGATCCATTTTCCAAGTCCTTCTAATCCCAATTCATAATTGATATGTATGAGCCCCCAGACTATTGCTCTGGGATGTAAATGAGTACCGGGACATATCAGCTTTTCAATGGAAATTACGTGGCTTGGAATCCAAGCTTTATTACATTTAATTCAGTTCACAGTGAGGCTCGAAGTAGAGTTTTATGTCACTAGGAACACATAGAAAACACATAAGACACACTATAGAAATATACTTGTTAAAACAAACCAGGCAATAAGCTTCCATTTAGTTTGTAGAAAGCTGGTGCTGTCATTCTGGCCTGGCAACCTTGTATCACACTTGTTACTGTCATAAACAGGAACTTTCTAGAAGCACTAGACAGTGCATATACACAAAAGCCTCTGTTAGTTTCTTACCTATTTAAGAGACTTGATATCTGGTTAAAGTAAGGCATATTTATAAATCTTTGTAAAATCTAAATAATAGCATTTGAAATGTTGTCCTTTCTCCATCTGTCTCCATTCTTTGTTCCCCATGCCCTCTGTGTGGTTAGTTGGAGGCATTTATTTCCCTCAGCAGCACTATAACTGTGCCTTGTCTTCGTGAACTGTTCAGGAAACTAGAAATATGTAAGAATCATGAAAAATAATTTTTTTTCTTGAAGGAACTGGAGGATAAAAGTACCAAAAAAGAAGAAAAAAAAAAAAAGAAACCCAAATCTAATCATTATTATGGCCCCATTTTGTGGTTTTTAATGATCGCAGCTTGTAGCCCCAAGTCCTTTTGCAAAAGGTCAAGACCACTGAGATCGCCCAGGCAACCAACCTTCAGCAAAGGGATACTCAAGACAGCAATTTGCTAATGCGGCCGGAACTGGTGATGGTTAACTGAGGAAAAACAGAACGTGAGTCCTAGTCCCTGATTCACTGGCTGCAGAAGTGGAAATGGAGAAGAGAACATGAATTAGCAGTAAATCAAGCCGGGGATTGAGCTGTGGGTCCCGGACTAATGAGCCTCTTGCTCTAAATCCACTCTTCCTGCCTCGCGTTGGCTACGCTGCGCTGCCCGGCTAATGAATCCTGCTAACCTCCTGCCAGATTCCTGTTTCATTCCCAACAGACTAAGGAACACCCTTGCTATATTTGCAGCGTTCCCAAGCCTATTGAGTTTCCTGGAGCTGCCGTGACTTTGACCAACCTGGGTAAAGAGACAGGAGGGCTGAGGTGCAGATCTTAGTGTTACAGCTGACCCTTTGCTGGAATCCTCCAGAGAGGACTGCCCCCCGCCCCAATCTGAAGGCACAGGGGGAGGTAACCAACACCAGGAGAAAAATCACAAAAGATATGTGGTCATATTTCCTACCCATCTTGAAACTGTCATAATTTATGCTTGTTTGAAATTTTTTTTTTTTTTTTTTTTTTTTTTGCGGTACGTGGACCTCTCACTGCTGTGGCCTCTCCCGTTGCGGAGCACAGGCTCCGGACGCGCAGGCTCAGCGGCCATGGCTCACGGGCCCAGCAGCTCCGTGGCATGTGGGATCTTCCCGGACCGGGGCACAAACCCGTGTCCCCTGCATTGGCGGCAGACTCTCAACCACTGCGCCACCAGGGAAGCCCCTGAAAATTATTTTTAGTGCCCTCAGAGTACTGATGATAGAATTCAACAAAATCTAAGATTTTCTTTCTGTGATTTGAGATGAATAGATACTATCTGAGGTGTCCATAGGAAAATGGCATTCTATCTGCATGGGAGAAAAGAAGAAGAAGAAGAAAAAAAAAAAAACTCCTGAATTCTAAGATCAATCATTTTTAGAACCAATTTGTTCATATTTGTTGGGTACATGATGTACTTGGAATAGTTTATATTCTGTGGATAGAGGCACCCTTCTGAATGGCAAATATGATCACACACACCACTAGATTTAAGAGGACACTGCATCATCCAGTCCGTGAGGCAGTTGGTGAGCTCTTTCCTGCCCTGTTAGGTCCCCAGGTTAGTAGTGTGTGACAGCTGGCTGCTGACAACTCATTCCTGTCACCCTGGTTTAACGTGCTGTGTCTATAGCGGTGCCCTCAAACCAGAAGGCCTGAGTCCAACGACCTCCCGGTTACACCTGGATCACATCATTTCATCTCCTGTGTCCAGTTTCCTTTTGTTAAGGAAAAATAACGTTGCCTCCTCAGAGGGTGAGTGTAAAAAACCCAGCACAGTATCTGGAATATTCCAAGTGTGAAATGTTACCATTGCTATCCTCTAAATGACATGTCAGAAGCAAGTCAGGGTCTTTGCAAAGTAATAAAATCATTTAATTTTTTGAAAAAAGAATTGTTCACATTTCTAGAGGGAGTCTCATGAATGCATCAGAATATTCTTAGAGAAATGACTTGAATACACCACTTCTGCTAGTAGGACATTTCTTGCTCTCATTTTTCGGTGCTTAGGAAATAGAAGAGTTTGTGGGTGTAGTTGAGGTCTTTGTATGCTCTCTTAGCTTCAGCAATGCCTGCCCTATTTTCCTCAAATTCACAGAGATTGATTCCCTGACAGAAGCAGGTTTAGCAGGTCAAGCGTTGCTGCAGAAGCTTGGCTGAGTTTACCCTGTTGTTGGACGTACATGTTCTTACCTGTATGGTCTCTCTGAAGATGTGCAGGACCATACATTTAACGATGGCTTTGGGTAATATGAATAAATAGAAGAGCAGCTCAGTCAAGATTAAAGGAACAGCCATTGCCATACACACAGGAGCGAAGTTGTTTTGGTTTTTTTTTCAAACATTTTATCTTACCTGGTATAATGTATAACATTTTTATTGTGGAAACAGAGAGGCAAGTGTTAAAAGGGCCAAAGCCTGGCACCTGGAGAGAATGAGTGTTGGGCCTACATTCTTTAAGCTTTAAGCATCACTCAGAGGCCAGCCTCCCCAGAGTTTTATTTCCCCAAAGAATAGTTTTGATTTGCAAATGTAAATTCTGCATTAAGCATCAAACCTCAAGGCTGCAGTATAACTTTAAACTGACCCATAATTTAAATATACACTGATGAAGTTCCCAGCTGGGAAAATGAATAGTAGAACGAAAAACCAATTTTGAGGATCAATTTTGAAGGAAACACCCAAAAAAAAGTTTTTAAAGGCATACTTCCTGCAGCTTTTCTTACCTTTAACATTACAGTGAATTTCTTTTCTCACAGTGGGATTTTAAAGTAGTTTATAATTATACACACTTGCAGGGGATGAGAGAGAAATGACCTAATTACAGACCAAATGGATACCCTCTGGCCATCCTGCAATTAGAGCGACTGGGGCAGTGATGGGCTTTATCCTCTTGAGTGGATTCGATGGTGAACCTGGCAGGGAGTGTGGAAAGTGGTCCACGTAGTCCACAGCATCATGTCAAAATCTGTGCAGCTTATTTGGAAAAAAAAAAAATAAACAGATAAAGCTAAACTTGAAAAGTGATTGTAGAACTGAAACTCCCCCTGCCTAGGACAGGCAGAAGCACAAACTGTGACCAGCAAAGGAGAAAAAAACAGCAGAGCATTTTAATGCTGTCTCTGTATCTAACTAGATTCTAATTAGTTACAATTAGGCTGCCAGGGAATAACAGCTACAGTGACATTGAAGAAGAAAATGCCCAGTTTTAACATAATTCCCACCATTTCATTAGATTTCCCTTTTTTGCTGAGATTTTGTTAGGAACATTAGTGGAAGCAAAAGGTCTTAACAGGTGTCTAACGGGGTCACTGAAGCAGTAAATTCCTTTTTAGTAATTCTCTGGCCTTCCTGCTTTTCTCTCTGTACACTCTACAGCACGGGGGATAATTGCTTGGATAACGTGGTCTCATTTCTGTTCTCTTCTTCCAGTCAAGAGGCCATTTCCCCGCCCATTCTCTCTGTAGAAACCAGGATACCTAACCTGTAATGTGAAAAGAGTCGTGTCCTTTGTCTAGTTAACAAAACTAGTCTGGCTCATATGGAGCTCCTAAAACTCACATGAACACTTAGAAAATGATATAAATGACATGTCATCGAATGGGAGGAGAGAAAGAGCCAATAATGTACGTTTTTTGCATCAGGAGAAAATCAACAGATTCTCTCAATAGTCAATATTGTCCTCATGTGTACAGTGGCTGCACCAAGTGTATCAGTGAGGTGAGGAGGTGGTGACTTAGGACACGTGTCCTGACTGAGATGGACTATGATGACGTGGGACTGCAGAAGGCAATTAATTATTATTAATTCAAGTAATTGGTGATTGAGTGCCCTTTCTATGATTTCTTCACGTACAATGAGATTATCTAGAGTAGTAGAATAGCCAGCATTAAAGGGATAAGTATTTTTATACCATCATTGATACATGTACATGGTATTGTTAAACAACACTATGGAACATTCTTTCAATGAAATTGTACATATTTTAGTGAGAGCTAAAAAAAATTGATTAAAAAAATAATTAGTCTCTCTATATTCTTTTTTCAGATTCTTTTCCATTATAGGTTATTACAAGGTATTGAATATAGTTCCCTGTGCTATACAGTGGGTCCTTGTTGTTTACCTATTGTATATACAGTAGTGTGTATATGATAATCCCGGAATCCTAATTTATCCTTCCTCCTCGTCCCCTTGGGTAACCATGTTTGTTTTTTATATCTGTGAGTCTGTTTCTGTTTTGTAAACAAGTTCATTAGTATCATTTTTTTTAGATTCCACATATAAGTGATGTCATATGCTATTTGTCTCTCTATATATATATGTATAACTGAGTCACTTTGCTATACACCTGAAACTAATACAGCATTGTAAGTTAACTATACTTCAATTTTAAAAAGCTTGAAAATTTTGTCTAGATCTTCTGGCTATAATTCATGCAGTATTATTTGTTTTTGGATGGCAAAAAATATTTTTAAATATTTACCAAAATCTCATGACTTGAAATCATGAGATATTCTGTTCTCAGATCCCTGAATAAGGGGTATACAGTATTCTAAAGAGAGGGACCTTTCAAGCAAAGCAGAAACATAGTTACTATAGGGAATGGGAGAAATATTGAGATTCAAATGGTACTTTTAACTCTAACAAAAGGGAGTGACCTGAAAATATGAAACAGTAATAGGAAATGAAAACACATTCAAGAAACTTAGCAACTCAATAGTACTAGTGAAGAACAAGTTGGATATCTCAGAAAACCAGAGAGTAAATCTGATGACTGTCCACCTACACAATATTCACAATTATTTGTTATGTGTCATTGTATGGGGGAAAAGACAGAGCATGGAGCTTAGAGTCTACAGGGTGAGCTGGCCCTAGACTCTCCCAACACTCACAGAAATAAAGACAGTGATGGAAATTAGAAGAGAATAAACATAGATTCTGGTTCCATTTTCATGTTGCAAAATGTAAGCGCAAATAGGTTTAAAGATGTGGAATAAAGTAGAGAATGAACTTCCAAATCAGAGACCCCTGGAATCAGACCCATTCAGTCCCGTTTCCTGTCTCCATCATTGTGAACTATTCACCTTGGGTAGGCTCTGAATTTTTTTGTGCATCCATTTTCTCCTCTCTAAAATGGGTACAATAATGATACCAACGTATCTGTCATAAATATTAAATGTACCAATATATGTAAAATGTTTGGGACCATACCTCTCTTACACTTTTAACAAATGTTGGATATTACTGTTATATTTATCATTAGAAGAAGGACAAACTGACTGGGCAAGAATACTGGCACTTGGCATACAGGTGCTTCATAAATATTTTGAATGATTTAATGCATGAATATGGAAGAATGAATATACAAGAAAGTAAACATGACATTTTAATAAAGAAAAACATGAAGAGACTGAAAAGAAAAATACACTAAAATAGCTATAAGTAGAATATATTACCCTATTGGAGGACAAGGACTTTTTATATTAATAGAAAAAAGTTCAGATGTATTCTGTCTCCAAGACATGGCTCTTCAGACAAAATTGGAAAAGCAGTGTTGTAAATATAGGATAGGCCTCCTATCCCATGCCATGAATATCAACAGAAAAGAGAAAACATTAACTGGGAGAAAAGAATGTTATCTTAAGATGGAAGTTATGATTTGCAATAAAGATGAGCAGATACATAACACTATGAACCTAAAGTTTTATACCATATTTATTAAAAGAATAACTCTTATAAATGCAAGGAGAAACTATGAGATCTCACAGTAAGAAGATATAACACACTTGTCTTATATTTTACCAATCAAGTAGCCCCAAATGATTATTAAGTGGCGATTCTTATGGTTTTAAAAATCAGTTCTCCCTTTGGTAAACATAATCTCACACCCTCTTGAAGTCTTATTAAAAATTTCAAAATAAATTGGATTATTATTAAAACAAATCAGATTGATACTAAATATACTTTTTTCAAATTATAGACACTGTACAGTCTTATATACCAAGCAGGGGTTGGTAGTCACAGGTGAAACAATCACTGTTATAGAGTATCTGAATAATATAGTCAATTAATTTAATAAACATACAGATAATCTACTTCACTAAGAGAACACATGTTATTTTAAAATATTTACGAGACATTTACAAAAAATGGCAAGAAGGAAAACTGAATAAGTTCCCCAATGTATAGTTTGAAACATACAAAACTGCTGTTTTCACAAGTCACAAAGCAACTTCACAGACAGACCTAATCAGAAGAGCCCAGACTGTGTTCTCTAGCCATTGCAACAGAGCTGTAAATTCACAACTTTCCCTTAGAAAATCATTTCTAAACATCCTTTAAAAGTATGTTGGTTCAGGGCTTCCCTGGTGGCGCAGTGGTTGAGAGTCCGCCTGCCGATGCAGGGGACACGGGTTCGTGCCCCAGTCCAGGAAGATCCCACATGCTGCGGAGCGGCTAGGCCCGTGAGCCATAGCCGCTGAGCCTGCGCGTCTGGAGCCTGTGCTCCACAACGGGAGAGGCCACAACAGTGAGAGGCCCGTGTACCGCAAAAAAAAAAAAAAGTATGTTGGTTCAATGAGAAAACAAAAGCTAACATTTCAATCCATTTACATATTCATAGCAATGTGTGCAGTGCGTAACACACACTTTGGCATTTGTTTTCCATCTGTGCTGTCTAGATCTGCTCTGTTCGTTTTTTTACATCACATCCCTACCTTTTTTCTATTGTATTAAAGTTTTTGATAACATTCTGCTTGAATAAAAGTTCCACTACTAAGAATCAATTCCAGAACCTAGAGAGAAGAATTTGTTAATTTAAAAAGGAATAAAACAGTAAATATAGAAAAAAATTAATTAAAAAGGAGAACTGAGTAGAATTTACAACTAAAATCCAAAGCTAGAACATCTAACAAGAAAGTCAAGTGAAAATTCATATTCCAACAACATTAGGAATTAGGTTATATAGAGATTATTAATAAAAAGCAAAGATTAAGTTTTGGGCTAATATGTTTGCATGTGTGTGTGTTGTGTATATGAAACGTGCATCACTAAAAGTGAAGCAATAAGAGTTAAAGAGAAAACCCTCAAACGAAACAAACCATAACAAAAGAAAGCACTCCTGAATAGAAAAAAAAACTACAAAAAATGAGAAAATTCGTGAAAGAACTACCCCAAACCTTTGGGGTTTTTTTTGTTTGTTTGTTTGTTTTTGTGGTACGCAGGCCTCTCACTGTTGCGGCCTCTCCCGTTGTGGAGCACAGGCTCCAGACACGCAGGCTCAGCGGCCATGGCTCACGGGCCCAGCCGCTCCGCAGCATGTGGGATCTTCCCGGACCGGGGCACAAACCCATGTCCCCTGCATCGGCAGGTGGACTCACAACCACTGCGTCACCTGGGAAGCCCCCAAACCTTTGGTTTTAAAAGTGAGTCCTGTCAAGCCCTCAAGAAACAGATAAATCCTATGATTTTAGAATAATATTGAAGCTTTTCAATTTCCTGAGGCTTGATGCTTCTAAACATCACTAAGATAGCATAGAGAAGAAAACTATAAACTACCCCTCCTTAAGAATACAGATGAAAGATTTCAAAAAATCTTTACTATGTTCAGCCAGAGGGTGTGTTTGAAGAATAGTACATAATGCAGGTCATGGTACTGGTTGGTTTGGTGGAACATAGACAGGAGACTGTCATATGTCGGATGACATAAGATACTGGAAATGCCCTTCTTCCTGGGTGGAGATTTAAGGGTTCTTTTTGAAGTTATGTTCTATAACTTACAGATAGATTACTTACGTTCTTTTGTATGTATCAAATATTACCTTAATATATTTGATATATTATATAATCAAATATACATTAATATATTTCTTAAGATTTCTTCTTATGAAAGAAGAAAGGAAAGAAGGTCATACATAAGAGTTTACTTGGTCCAAGAATGTCAGGCTCAGAAAACAGTGGCAAATACAGTCCATTGTGACAAACTAAAAACAAACTGACCAACATTAGGTGTAATTCAGCATCCATTCTTATACACTTTAGAAAAAAAAAAACCAAATCCATGGCAAACTAGGGATAGCTCTGTGATAAGATATTTTATCTGAGCCAGTAGCAGGAATTGCACTGAATGGAGATGGGCTTGAGGACCTCCTGTTGATGAGAGAACAGATTATCAAGGTCTTAGCCACATTCACTGGTCTGCAGGGTTCTGAAAGCCCCAGCAAGTATGAAAAGAAAGCAAAAAGAAATAAGAGGTATTCAGTTTGGCATAGACTTGTCATTAGTTATTGACTATTTCTTGAACTTGTAGAAAATTAAGTTCATCAATTGCAAGATCATTTGAACTAATAAAAATATAAATAAGTGGCCATTTACTTAGCAAACATACAAAAATTCAGTAGCTTTCCTATATACTAGTTAGAAAATACAATAGAAAACCAACATTATATTCACAATAGCAAATAATCTATAGATTATTTAGGAATAAACTTAGTGAAAGACATAAGCAATACATAATTCTGAAACTATATGGAGTGTCATAGAATAAGAGTTACATAAAAGAAGTGGCACAGTATTTTTCTGGATAATAAGAATAAAGAATTTAAATGAATAAATCTCTAAAAATGAATCTATAAATATAAAGGAATTCTAATAATAAATTCCAGTGTAGTTTAATTTTTTTGACAAAATTATTCCTAAGTTAATCTTGAAGAATATTTTGAGAGAATAGTTAGGAAAATTTTGAAGAAGACATAAGAATTTGTCCTACCACATATTAAAACATATTATGAAGTTATAATAAATCAACAGCATGTTCCTAGAAGTAGGTTAGACTGGTTAAAGAATGAGACCATAATACTAAAATAAATCAAGATGAGTCTTCATAAAACTATAGTTTATGCCATCAAACAGTAAGTATTATGCTATAAAATGTAGTATTGTGACCCAAAATTATATGGCTCATCAAACCATTAAGTACAAGGTGGACTTTTTTTAATGGTATTACAAAACATAAAATATGTTTTGTAAAGATATTTAAAGGTATTTTATGGAAAATATTAGATTGTTATGTCATAGCTAGATCAAAAACTAGCAAAAAATCCAAAGAACACTAGATGCATGTTGATGAATATGTAAACAATTTTCTTGTGGGGCAAGCCTTTCTATGCATGGCCACCTGCAAAACCATAGGGAGAATGTTTGTAGATCAGCAATAATTATAACAACAAACCTTTACTTAAAAACAAAAGGAGATAGCACAAAAATTTCAGAATGGCGGAAAACCACTATAAACATTATTAAAAAGCAAACCACAGATCTGAAAAAAAAATTTAGTGTCTATAACAGGCAAATGACTAATTCTGATATGTAAAAATTTCTTTCAAATCAATAAGTAAAATAGGAACATTTTAATGGAAAATTGAGCAAAAGCTATAGCATTAAAGGAATTCAAATATGAATAAATTAGAAAAAAATGATAAACTGCTAAAAAGTTGTTCAGACTCAACAGTAAGCAAAAAAGCACGATTGAAACACAATGAAAAAAAAAAAGAAACACAATGGAGGTAATATTTTCCATCTATTCAAAGACAAATAAATACTAATAGTATAATTAGAATGCTAGAAAGTAGCCAAACTTCTTCTGTAAGTTGGTAAAATCTTTCTAAAGAGCAACTTAAGAATAAGTATCAGGAGACCTTCAAGATGGCAGAGGAATAAGATGTGGAGATCACCTTCCTCCCCACAAATACAATAGAAATACATCTACATGTGGAACAACTACTACAGAACACCTACTGAACACTGGCAAAACCCCTCAGACTTCCCAAAAGGCAAGAAATTCCCCATGTACCTGTTAGGGCAAAAGGAAAAAGAGAGGCAAAAGAATAGGGACGGGACCTCCACCTCTGGAAGGGAGGTGTGAAGGAGGAAAACTTTCCACACACTAGGAAGACCCTTCATTGGCGGAGACGGGGGGTGGCAGGGGGGAAGCTTCGGAGCCACGGAGGAGAGCACAGCAACAGGGGTGCAGAGGGCAAAGCAGAGAGATTCCCGCACAGAGGATCGGTGCCGACCAGCACTCACCAGACTGAGAGGCTTGTCTGCTCATCCGCTGGGGCGGGTGGGGCTGGGAGATGAGGCTCGGGCTTTGGAGGTCAGATCCCAGGGAGAGGAATGGGGTTGGCTGCGTGAACACAGCCTGAAGGGGGCTAGTGTGCCACAGCTAGCCAGGAGGGAGAATGGGAAAAAGTCTGGAACTGCCTAAGAGGCAAGAAACCATTGTTTTGGGGTGCGCAAGGAGAGAGGATTTAGAGCACCACCTAAACGAGCCCCAGAGACGGGTATGAGCCACGGCTATCAGCGCGGACACCAGAGATGGGCATGAAATGCTAACGCTGCTGCTGCAGCCACCAAGAAGCCTGTGTGCAAGCACAGGTCACTACCCACACTTCCCTTCCCAGACGCCTGTGCAGCCCGCCACTGACAGGGTCCCGTGATCCAGGGACAAATTCCCCGGGAGAATACACAGCATGCCTCAGGCTGTTGCAGTGTCACACCACGGCAGGCTGGCCCCGCATTCCATACCCCTCCCTCCCCTGGGCCTGAGTGAGCCAGAGCCCTCTAATCAGCCACTGCTTTAACCCCATCCTGTCCTGTCTGGGCAGGAACAGATGCCCTCAGGCGACCTACACACAGAGGCAGGGCCAAATCCAAGCTGAACCCCAGGAGCTGTGCGAAAAAAGAAGAGAAAGGGAAATCTCTCCCAGCAGCCTCAAGAGCAGCGGGTTAAATCAACTTGATGTACCTGCATTTGTGGAATACCTGAATAAACAACGAATCACCCCAAAAGTGAGATGGTGGATTTTGGGAGGAACTGTAGACTTGGGGTTTGTTTTCTGCATCTAATTTGTTTCTCATTTTATGTTTACCTTGGTTTAGTATTTAGAGCTTATTATCATTGGTAGATTTGTTTATTGATTTGGTTGCTCTCTTCCTTTATTATATATATAGAGAGATTTTCTTATTTTTCCTTTTTCTCTTTTTGTGAGTGTGTATGTCTATGCTTCTGTGCATGATTTTCTCTGTATAGCTTTGCTTTTACCATTTGTCCTAGGATTGTGCATGTCCTTTTTTTTTTTTAGTATAGTTTTTAGCACTTGTTATCATTGGTGGATTTGTTTATTGGTTTGGCTGCTCTCTTCTTTCTTTCTTTTTTTAAGACTTTTACTTTTTTTAATTTTAAATAGTTTTTTTTATTTTAATAACTTTGTTTTGTTTTATTATTTTTTTCTTTCTTTCTTTCTTTTTCCTTCCTTTTCTTCTGAGCCATGTGGCTGGCAGGTGCACCAGCAGGGTGTCAGGCCTGGGTATCTGAGGTGGGAGACCGAGTTCAGGACATTGGTCCACCAGAGACCTCCCGGCTACAATATCAAATGACAAAACCCCTCCCAAAGACCTCCATCTCAATGCTAAGACCCAGCTCCACTCAACGACCAGCAAGCTACAGTGCTGGACACCCTATGTCAAACAACTAGCAAGACAGGAGCACAACCACACCCATTAGTAGAGAGGCTGCCTAAAACCATAATAAAGTCACAGACACCCAAAACACACCACCAGATGCTGTCCTGCTCATCAAAGAGACAAGATCCAGCCTCATCCACCAGAACACAGGCACCAATCCCCTCCACCAGGAAGCCTACACAACCCACTGAACCAACCTTAGCCACTGGGGTCAGAAAAAAAAAAACAATGGGAATTACAAACCTGCAGCCTGCGAAAAGGAGACCCCAAACACAGTAACTTTAGCAAAATGAGAAAACAGAGAAATACACAGCAGATGAAGAAGCAAGGTAAAATCCCACCAGACCAAATAAAAGAAGAGGAAATAGGCAGTCTACCTGAAAAAAGAATTGAGAGTAATGACAGTAAAGATGATCCAAAATCTTGGAAATAGAATGGAGAAAATACGAGAAATGTTTAACAAGGACCTAGAAGAACTAAAGAGGAAACAAACAATGATGAACAACAAAATAAATGAAATTAAAACTTCTCTAGAAGGAATCAATAGCAGAATAACTGAGATAAAAGAACAGATACGTGACCTGGAATATAAAATAGTGGAAATAACTACCACAGAGCAGAATAAAGAAAAAAGAATGAAAAGAACTGAGGAAAGTCTCAGAGACCTCTGGGACAAGATTAAATGCACCAACATTCGAATTATAGGGGTCCCAGAAAAGAAGAGAAAAAGAAAGGGACTGAAAAAATATTTGAAGATATTATAGTTGAAAACTTCTCTAATATGAGAAAAGAAAGAGTCAATCAAGTCCAGGAAGTGCAGAGAGTTCCACACAGAATAAATCCAAGGAGAAACACACCAAGACAAATATTAATCAAACTATCAAAAATTAAATACAAAGAAAAAATATTAAAAGCAGCAAGGAAAAAAATGACAAATGACATAAAGGGGAACCCCCATAAGGTAAACAGCTGATCTTTCAGCAGAAACTCTGCAAGCCAGAAGGGAGTGGCAGGACTATTTAAAGTGATGAAAGGAAAAAACCTACAACCAAGATTACTCTACCCAGCAATGACCTCATTCAGATTTGACAGAGAAATTAAAACTTTTAATTTTACAAGAAAGCAAGAGCTAAGAGAATTAAGCAACACCAAACCAGCTCTACAACAAACGCTAAAGGAACTTCTCTAAGTGGGAAACACAAGAGAAGAAAAGGACCTAAAAAAACAAACCCATAACAATTAAGAAAATGGTAATGGGAACATATATATCGATAATTACCTTAAATGTTAATGGAGTAAATGCTCCAACCAAAAGACACAGGCTTGCTGAATGGAAACAAAAACAAGACCAATATATATGCTGTCTACAAGACACCCACTTAGACTTAGGGACACATACACACTGAAAGTCAGGGGATGGAAAAAGATATTCCATGCAAATGGAAATCAAAAGAAAGCTGGAGTAGCAATTCTCATATCAGACAAAATAGACTTTAAAATAAAGACTATTACAAGAGACAAAGACGGACACTACATAATGATCAAGGGATCAATCCAGGAAGAAGATATAACAATTGTAAATATTTATGTACCCAACATAGGAGCACCTCAATACATAAGGCAAATGCTAACAGCCATAAAAGGGGATATCAATAGTAACACAATCATAGTAGGGGACATTAACACCCCACCTTCACCAATGGACAGATCATTCAAAATGAAAATAAATAAGGAAACAGAAGCTTTAAATGATACATTAAACAAGATTGATTTAATTGATATTTAAAGGATATTCCATCCAAAAACAACAGAATACACTTTCTTCTCAAGTGCTCATGGAACATTCTTCAGGATAGATCATATATTGGGTCACAAGTCAAGCCTTGGTAAATTTAAGAATATTGAAATCGTGTCAAGTATCTTTTCCGAACCAATGCTATGAGACTAGTTATCAATTATAGGGAAAAAAATCTGTAAAAAATAAAAACGCATGGAGGCTAAACAATACACTACTAAATAACCAAGAGATCACTGAAGAAATCAAAGAGGAAATAAAAAAATACCTAGAAAAAAATGACAATGAAAACACAATGACCCAAATCCTATGGGATGCAGCAATGCAGTTCTAAGAAGGAAGTTTATAGCAATACCTTCTTACCTCAAGAAACAAGGAAAAGCTCAAATAAACAACCTAACCTTACACCTCAAGCAATTAGAGAAAGGAAAACAAAAAAACCCCAAATTAGATGAAGGAAAGTAATCATAAAGATCAGATCAGAAATAAATGAAAAAGAAGTGAAGGAAACAATAGCAAAGATCAATAAAACTAAAAGTTGTTTCTTTCAAAAGGTAAACAAACTTGATAAACCATTAGCCAGACTCATCAAGAAAAAAAGGGAGACGATTCAAATCAATAGAATTAGAAATGAAAAAGGAGAAGTAAAAACTGACACTGCAGAAACACAAAGGATCATGAGACATTACTACAAGAAACTCTATGCCAATAAAATGGACAACCTGGAAGAAATGCACAAATTCTTAGAAAATCACAACCTTCCAAGACTGAACAAAGAAGAAATAGAAAATATAAACAGACCAATCACAAGCTCTAAAATTGAGACCATGATTAAAAATTTTCCAACAAACAAAAGCACAGGACCAGAAGGATTCACAGCCGAATTCTATCAAACATTTACAGAAGAGCTAACACCTATCCATCTTAAATTTTTCCAAAATATACCAGAGGGAGGCACACTCCCAAACTCATTCTACGAGGCCACCATCACCCTGATACCAAAACCAGAAAAAGATGTCACAAAGAAAGAAAACTATAGGCCAATATCACTGGTGAACATAGATGTAAAAATCCTCAACAAAATACTAGCAAACAGAATCAACAGCACATTAAAAGGATCATAAAACATGATCAACTGGGATTTATCCCAGGAATGCAAGGATTCTTAAGTATATGCAAATCAATCAATGTGATACATCATATTAACAAACTGAAGGTGAAAAACCCTATGATCATATCAATAGATGCAGAAAAAGCTTTCAACAAAATTCAACACCCATTTATGACTAAAACCTTCCAGAAAGTAGGCATAGAGGGAACTTACCTCAACCTAATAAAGGTCATATGTGACAAACTCACAGCCAACATCATCCTCAATGGTGAAAAAACTGAAATCATTTCCTCTAAGATCAGGAACAAGACAAGGTTGTTCACTCTCACCACTATTATTCAACATAGTTTTGGAAGTTTTAGCCACAGCAAGCAGAGAAGAAAAAGAAATAAAAGGAATCCAAATTGGAAAAGAAGAAGTAAAACTGTTACTGTTTGCAGATGACATGATACTATACACAGAGAATCCTAAAGATGCTACCAGAAAACTGCTAGAGCTAATCAATGAATTTGGTAAAGTACCAGACAAAATTAATGCACAGAAATCTCTTGCATTCCTATACACTAATGATGAAAAATCTGAAAGAGAAGTTAAGGAAACACTCCCATTTACCATTGCAACAAAAAGAATACAACACCTAGGAATAAACCTACCTAAGGAGACAAAAGACATGTATGCAGAAAACTATAAGACACTGATGAAAGAAATTAAAGATGATACAAACAGATGGAGAGATATACCATGTTCTTGGATTGGAAAAATCAACCTTATGAAAATGACTATACTACCCAAAGCAATCTACACATTCAATGCAATCCCTATCACACTACCAATGGCATTTTTCAGAGAACTAGCACAAAAAATTTCACAATTTGTATGGAAACACCAAAGAGCCTGAATAGCCAAAACAATCTTGAGAAAGAAAAATGGAGCTGGAGGAATCAGGCTCCCAGACTTCAGACTATACTATAAAGCTATAGTAATCAAGAAAGTATGGAACTGGCACAAGAACATAAATATAGATCAATGGATCAGGATAGAAAGCCCAGAGATGAACCCAAGCACATATGGTCACCTTATCTTTGATAAAGGAGGCAAGAATATATAATGGAGAAAAGACAGCCTCTTCAATAAGTGGTGCTGGGAAAACTGGACAGCTACATATAAAAGAATGAAATTAGAACACTCCTTAACACCATACACAAAAATACACTCAAAATGGATTAAAGACCTAAATGTAAGGCCATACACTATAAAACTCTTAGAGGAAAACATAGGCAGAACAAACTGTGACATAAATCACGGCAAGATCCTTTTTGACCCACCTCCTAGAGAGATGGAAATAAAAACAAAAATAAAGAAATGGGACATATTGAAACTTAAAAAGCTTTTGCACAGCAAAGGAAACCATAAACAAGATGAAAAGACAACCCTCAGAATGGGAGAAAATACTTGCAAATGAGGCAACTGACAAAGTATTAATCTCCAAAATTACAAGTAGCTCATGTAGCTCAATATCAAAAAAACAAACAATTCAATCCAAAAACTGGCTGAAGACCTACACAGACATTTCTCCATACAAGGTATACAGATTGCCAAGAAACACATGAAGGGAGGCTCAACATCACTAATTATTAGAGAAATGCAGATCAAAACTACAATGAGGTATCACCTCACACCAGTCAGAATGGCCATCATCAAAAACTCTACAAACAATAAATGCTGAAGAGGGTGTGGAGAAAAGGGAACCCTCTTGCACTGTTGGTGGGAATGTAAGTTGATACAGCCACTATGGAGAACAGTATGGAAGTTCCTTAAAAAACTAAAAATAGAACTAGCATACAACCCAGCAATCCCACTACTAGGCATATACCCTGAGAAAACCATATTTCAAAAAGAGTCATATACCACAATGGTCATTGCAGCTCTATTTACAATAGCCAGGACATGGAAGCAACCTAAGTGTCCATTGACAGATGAATGGATAAAGAAGATGTGGCACATGTATACAATGGAATATTACTCAGCCATAAAAAGAAATGAAATTGAGTTATTTGTAGCGAGGTGGATGGACCTAGAGTCTGTCATACAGAGTGAAATAAGTAAGAAAGGGAAAACACAAATACCATGTGCTAACACATATATATGAAATCCAAAAAAAAAAAAAGTTTCTGAAGAACCTAGGGGCAGGACAGGAATAAAGATGCAGACCTACTAGAGAATGGACTTGAGGATACTGGGAGTGGGAAGGGTAAGCTGGGATGAAGAGAGTGGCATGGACATCTATACACTACCAAATGGAAAATAAATAGCTAGTGGGAAGCAGCCACATAGCACAGAGAGGTCAGCTTGGTGTTTTGTGACCACCTAGATGGGTGGGATAGGGAGGGTGGGAGGGAGACACAAGAGGGAGGTGATATGGGTATATATGTATATGTATAGCTGATTCACTTTGTTATAAAACAGAAGCTAACACACCATTGTAAAGCAATTATCCTCCAATAAAGATGTTAAAAAAAAATGAAATGCTGAGGGACAGTTAAAACAAAAAGACAGTGTTAGCCCTCTGAAAAAAAAAAAAGTATCATGTGCATACTGTTTAATACAGCAAGTTCCTTTGTAGGGATTTCTCCTAAGGAACAATCCCCCCACTAAATCTCTAAACATATGAATGTACATAGTAGGATATTTATTATATAGTTTAGATAGATAGATTTATATATATTAAGTAGTCTTAAGAAATATGTGTTCAGTAACAGCAGTTTCGTCAATAAATTACCTTAAATTCATACAATGACCTATTACATAGTCATACCAACTGGATTTGACAAAAATATGTCCATGGATATAAATGAACAAGCAGATTATAAAACAGAATGCCTAACAGCATGATCTTATTTTTATATGAAAATAGAAATTTCTCTCTCTCTCTGTTTGTAAATGCATATGTATGTATTTTGGGCTGAACTGTATCACCTCAAAATTCATATACTTGAGCTCTAACCCCCCAGAACCCCAGAATGTGACTGTATTGGGGGCCTTTAAAGAGGTGATTAAGTTAAATGAGGCCATTGGATTAATCCAGTCTGACTGACCTCTTGTAATAAGAGGAAATTTGGATGCACAAAGCAACCCCAGGGATGTGAGGACACAGTGAGAAGACAGCCATCTACAAGGTCAGAAAATAGAAGAAACCAAACCTGCCCACACCTTGGTTTTGGACTTCTAGTCTCCAGATTGACAAAATAAACTTCTGTTGTTTCAGCCCCACAATTGTGATGACTATGGTAGCCCTAAGAAACTAATACTATATGAATATGTGTGTGTATAAATTTTAAATTATACGTATAACTGAAATTATAAGCAAATCACTAAATATATATTTTATATATGTTTATATACAGACACATATAATGTTTTCCTATATATATTTGAAAGGCTAGAATAATATATTGCACAATGTCAACTGTGGTTATTTCTAGACAGTAATTTTATTTTTTAGTGTATTTTGTCTAGATATTTATAATTAGCATGTGTTTTTATAAAAACAAAAATAAAGTCATTTTAACTTTCAAAAAAAAGAAAAACTCAGTATTCAACTGATTTAAAAAAAAAAATTTCTAGTCCATGCCTCATGCATGAAAAAAGCACAATAAAAATGTATTGATTAAAACAATTAAAGGCCGGATTGTGACTTGACAGGTTTTTGTTAAATGACTCTCAAAAACACAGCAGACCTTCATGAGACACGCATCCCCAGATTCTAGTCCTACGTATTCAGGCCCCATTTCCATATTGCTCGCCCCTTAGCCTCTCCAGAAAGCAGATGTGTAGGACTAATATATCAGTCGTAAGTATGTTTATTCCTATTTTCCTTTAGAGCAGTTTCAGTTCTTCACTAGTTATAGATTCTATTTTTAGGCTTGATTGTCATCCCTTTAATTTTTTTTTCTGACCTCTGATTTGTCTTTTTTTCGGGGCTTGCATTTCGGTCGGGCCCTGTGTGGGCTTGTGAAATGGTCCCAACCAGCAGGTTCCTCTTGGGGTGGTCCATCATCTCCCCGTTTACAGCTCTGAAGCTACCAGGGCATATTGACAAGTGGGAATGGATGGAGCCCCAGCATCTGACACAGATAAAGCTATCAAAAACACCCTGCAGGGGCAGGCCCCATGTCCAAATAGGTCTTGTTACTTCTGTAGAGACACTTTACAGTCCCTCTCTCTGAACACACATTTAATCATTGTACAGATGCGAGCCGTTTTCCCTTTGCCCCTAAACTCTGGATCCTGAGATCACAAATCTGTACCTCCTGCAGGCATATATCTTTTATTAATGGAAACATCAAAATTCTGGTGCAGCTTTGGCAACTCAGTTTGCAGAGAATTATTAAGTTCTTTTGAGTGCTCCAGAAAAGTAGGATGCATATCTAGTATGAAAAAATGTCCTGCAGAGGATGGAAATCTAATCAAATATATTTTAGATGAGGAACAAATAGCCTTTGCATTTTATGTAATTAGCGGAAATACTTCATAGAAGCAAATTATGTCTATGTGTGATAGACAGAGACATTATCAATTCGTAGCTCCTGGGTTTTCACAACCTTCTATCTAAAAAAAAAAAAACAAAACCAAATGACTTTTATTGAGAAACTGGGAAACAGGAAGTGGAACATTTAATTTGAAGTAAAGAAGGGTTTTCTAAATGGGAACCATATTAATAAAAAGAATTCCTTTAGATATATCCTAGGAAAGATGTGGTTAGGAAATTTAAATTTAATCTAGTTAAGATCATACTTGGAGAAACAGGACTTTTCAGAACACCCGTGCCTGCAAACACAGCTTTGTTAACTGTGAAGTTGTGTAATTCTCTTTTATTATGAAGATGGGAGATAGAAGGCTGCTCAAGGCCATGAGTCATGGAAACACCCTCTGGTCTACTGGAATCTCTTTCAGATCTCAGAGGTCTTTGCCATATAGCTTGTGTCTTATAAAATAATATTTTGGTCAAATATATAAATATTGAATAGATATGAAATGTTCAAAATCTGTTGTTAATGGTGCAGAAATTAGCCAAGGGGAACAATTTAAAAAATTGTTTTAAGACTCCCTCTTGCGAGAGCACTGGAAACACAACTAACTGCTGAACAATCATTGACAGGAAGACACTGGAACTCACCAAAAAAGATACCCCACATCCAAAGACAAAGAAGTCAAAATGAGACGTTATGAGGGGTGCAATCACAATAAAATCAAATCCCATAACTGCTGGGTGGGTGACTCACAAACTGGAGACCACTTATACCACAGAAGCCCACCCACTGGAGTGAAGATTCTGAGCCCCACATCAGGCTTCCCAACCTGGGGGTCCGGCAAAGGCAGGAGGAATTCCTAGATAATCAGACATTAAAGCCTAGTGGGATTTGATCACAGGACTTCAACAGGACTGGGGAAACAGAGACTCCACTCTTGGAGGGCACACATAAAGAAGTGTGTGTATCAGGACCCAGGGGAAGGTGCAGTGACCCCATAGGAGACTGAACCAGACCTACCTGCTAGTGTTGGAGGGTCTCCTGCAGAGGTGGGTGGTGGCTGTGGCTCACCATGAGGACAAGGACACTGGCGGCAGAAATTCTGGGAAGTATTCCTTGGCATGAGCCCTCCCAGAGTCTGCCATTAGCCCCGCCAAATAGCAGGTAGGCTCCAGTGTTGGGTCGCCTCAGGCCAAACAACCAACAGGGAGGGAACCCAGCCCCACCCATCAGCAGACAAGTGAATTAAAGTTTTACTGAGCTCTGCTCAACAGAGCAACACCCAGCTCTACCCACCACCAGTCCCTCCCATCAGGAAACTTGCACAAGCCTCTGAGATAGCCTCACCCACCAGAGGGCAGACAGCAGAAACAAGAAGAACTACAATCCTGCAGCCTGTGGATCAGAAACCACATTTACAAAAAGATAGACAAGATGAAAAGGCAGAGGGCTATGTACCAGATGAAGGAACAAGATAAAACCCAAGAAAAACAACTAAATAAAGTGGAGATAGGCAACCTTCCAGAAAAAGAATTCATAATAATTAATGATAGTGAAGATGATCCAGGACCTCGGAAAAAGAATGGAAGCAAAGATCAAGAAGATGCAAGAAATGTTTCACAAAGACCTAGAAGAATTAAAGAAAAAACAACTAGAAGAATTAAAGAACAAACAAACAGAGATAAATAATACAATAACTGAAATGAAAAATACACTAGAAGGAATCAATAGCAGAATAACTGAGGCAGAAGAACGGATAAGTGACTGGGAAGACAGAATGGTGGAATTCACTGCTGTGGAACAGAATAAAGAAGAAGAATGAAAAGAAATGAAGACACTCTAAGAGACCTCTGGGACAATATTAAATGCAACAACATTCGTATTATAGAGGTCCCAGAAGGAGAAGAGAGAAAGGACCTGAGAAAATATTTGAAGAGATTATAGTCAAAAACTTCCCTAACATGGGAAAGGAAATAGCCGCCCAAGTCCAGGAAGCGCAGAGAATCCCAAGCAGGATAAACCCAAGAAGAAACATGCCAAGACACATAGTCATCAGATTGACAAAAATTAAAGACAAAGAAAAATTATTGAAAACAACAAGGGAAAAATGACAAATAACGCACAAGGGAATCCCTTAAGGTTAACAGCTGATTTCTCAGGAGGAACTCTACAAGCCACAAGGGAATGGCGTGATATATTTAAAGTGATGAAAGAGAAGAAACTACAACAAAGATTACTCTACCCAGCAAGGGTCTCATTCAGATTCAAGGGAGAAATCAAAAGCTTTACAGACAAGCAAAAGCTAAGAGAATTCAGCACCACCAAACCAGCTCTACAACAAATGTTAAAGTAACTTCTCTAAGTGGGAAACACAAGAGAAGAAAAGGACCTACAAAAACAAACCCATAACAATTAAGAAAATGGTAATAGGAGCATACATATTGATAATTACCTTAAATGTGAATGGATTAAAAGCTCCAACCAAAAGACACAGGCTCACTGAATGGATACAAAAAAAAAGACCCATATATATGTTGTCTACAAGAGACCCACTTCAGACCTAGGGACATATACAGACTGAAAGTGAGGGGATGGAAAAAGATATTCCATGCAAATGGAAATCAAAAGAAAGCTGGAGTAACAATACTCGTATCAGATAAAGTAGACTTTAAAATAAAGAATGTTACAAGAGACAAGGAAGGACACTACGTAATGATCAAGGGATCAATCCAAGAAGAAGATATAACAAATACAAATATATATGCACCCAACATAGGAGCACCTCAATACATAAGGCAACTGCTAACAGCTATAAAAGAGGGAATCGACCATAACACAATAATAATGGGGGAAATTAACACCTCACTTACACCAATAGGCAGATTATCCAAACAGAAAATTAATAAGGAAACACAAGCTTTAAATGACACAATAAACCTGATATATTTAATTGATATTTATAGGACATTCCATCCAAAAACAGCAGATTACACTTTCTTCTCAAGTGCACATGGAACATTCTCCAAGATATATCGCATCATGGGTCACAAATCAAACCTCAGTAAATTTAAGAAAATTGAAATCATATCAAGCATCTTTTCTGACCACAACACTATGAGATTAGAAATCAATTACAGGGAAAATAATGTAAAAAACACAAACACATGGAGGCTAAACAATAACTTACTAAATAACCAACAGATCACTGAAGAAATCAAAGAGGAAATCAAAAAAAACCTAGAGACAAATGCCAACAAAAACACGAGGATCCAAAACCTATGGGATGCAGCAAAAGCAGTTCTAAGAGGGAAGTTTATAGCTATACAAGCCTACCTCAAGAAACAAGAAAAATCTCAAATAAACAATCTACCTTACACCTAAGGAACTAGACAAAGAAGAACAAACAAAACCAAAAGTTAGTAGAAGGAAAGAAATCATAAAGATCAGAGCAGAAATAAATGAAATAGAAACAAAGAAAACAATAGCAAAGTTCAATAAAACAAAAAACTGGTTCTTTGAGAAGTAAACAAAATTCATAAACCATTAGCCAGACTCATCAAGAAAAAGAGGGAGAGGACTCAAATCATAAAATTAGAAAGGAAAAGGAGAAGTTACAACAGACACCGCAGAAATACAAAGCATCCTAAGAGACTACTACAAGCAACTCTATGCCAGTAAAATGGACAACCTAGAAGAAATGGACAAATTCTTAGAAAGTTAAAACCTTCCAAGACTGAACCAGGAAGAAATAGAGAATATGAACAGACCAATCACAGGTAATGAAATTGAAACTGTGATCAAAAACCTTCCAACAAATAAAAGTCCAGGACTGGATGACTTCACAGGTGAATTCTATCAAACATTTAGAGAAGAGCTAACACCCATCCTTCTCAAACTCTTCCAAAAATTTGCAGAGGAAGGAACACTCCCAAACCCATTCTATGGGGCCACCATCACCGTGACACCAAAACCAGACAAAGATACTACAAAAAAAGAAAATTATAGACCAATATCACTGACGAATATAGATGCAAAAATCCTCAACAAAATACTGGCAAACAGAATGCAACAACACATTTAAAGTATCATGCCCCATGATCAAGTGGGATTTATCCCAAGGATGCAAGGATTCTTCAATATATGTAAATCAATCAATGTGATACACCACATTAACAAATTGAAGAATAAAAACCATATGATCATCTCAATAGATGCAGAAAAACCTTTTGACAAAGTTCAAAACCCATTTATGATTAAAAACTCTCCCAAAAGTGGGCATAGAGGTAACCTACCTCAATATAATAAAGGCCATATGTGACAAACCCACAGCAAACATCATTCTCAATGGTGAAAAACTGAAAGCATTTCCTCTAAGATCAGGAACAAGACAAGGATGTCCACTCTCACCACTATTATTCAACATAGTTTTGAAAGTCCTAGCCATGGCAATGAGAGAAAGAAAAGAAATAAAATGAATGCAAATTGGAAAAGAAGTAAAACTGTTCCTGTTTGCAGATGACATGATACTATACCTAGAGAACCCTTAAGATGCCAGCAGAAAACTAATAGAACTAATCAATGAATTTGGTAACGTTGCAGGATACAAAATTAATGCACAGAAATCTCTTGCATTCCTGTACACTAATGATGAAAAATCTGAAAGAGAAATTAAGGAAACACTCCCATTTACCATTGCAATAAAAAGAATAAAATACCTAGGAATAAACCTTCCTAGGGAGACAAAAGACCTGTATGCAGAAAACTATAAGACCTGATGAAAGAAATTAAAGATGATACCAACAGATAGAGAGATATACCATGTTCCTGGATTGGAAGAATCAATATTGTTAAAATGACTGTATTACCCAAAACAATCTACAGATTCAATGCAATCCCTATCAAATTAACAATGGCATTTTTTTCAAAACTTGAACAAAAAATCTTAAAATTTGTATGGAAACACAAAAGACTCCGAATAGCCAAAGCAGTCTTGAGGGAAAAAAATGGAGATGGAGAAATCAGATTCCCTGACTTCAGACTATACTACAAAGCTACAGTAATGAAGACAATATGGTATTGGCACAAAAACAGAAATATAGATCAATGGAACAGGATAGAAAGCCCCAAGGTAAACCCATGCATCTATAGACAACTAATCTATGACAAAGGAGGCAAGGATATACAATGGAGAAAAGACTGTCCTTTCAATAAGTGGTGCTGGGAAAACTGGACAGCTACATGTAAAAGAATGAAATTAGAACACTCCCTAACACCATACACAAAAATAAACTCAAAATCGTTTAGAGACATAAATGTAAGACTGGACACTATAAAACTCTTAGAGGAAAACATAGGATAACACTCTTTGACATAAATTACAGCAAGATCTTTTTTGATCCACCTCCTAAAGTAATGGAAATAAAAACAAAAATAAACAAATGGACCTAATGAAACTTAAAAGCTTTTGCAAACCAAAGGAAACTTCAAACAAGACGAAAAGACATCCCTCAGAATGGTAGAAAATATTTGCAAATGAATCAATGGACAAAGGATTAATCTCCAAAATATATAAACAGCTCATGCAGCTCAATATTAAAAAAACAAACAACCCAATCAAAAAATGGGCACAAGACCTAAATAGACATTTCTCCAAAGAAGACATACAGATGGCCAAGAAGCACATGAAAAGTTGCTCAACATCACTAATTATTAGAGAAATGCAAATCAAAACTACAATGAGCTTTCACCTCACACCAGTTAGAATGTGCATCATCAGAAAATATACAAACAACAAATGCTGGAGAGGGTGTGGAGAAAAGGGAACCCTCCTGCACTGTTGGTGGGAATGTAAATTGATACAGCCACTATGGAGAACAGTATGGAGGTTCCTTAAAAAACTAAAAATAGAATTACCATATGATCCAGCAATCCCACTACTGGGCATATACCCAGAGAAAACCATCATTCAAAAAGACACATGCACCTCAATGTTCATTGAAGCACTATTTACAATAGCCAGGTCACGGTAGCAACCTAAATGCCCATCGACAGATGAATGGATAAAGAAGATGTGGTACATATATACAATGGAATATTACTCAGCCACAAGAAGGAACAAAATTGGGTCATTTGTGGAGACGTGGATGGATCTATAGACTGTCATACAGAGTGAAGTAAGTCAGAAAGAGAAAAATATTGTATATTAACACATATATGTGGAATGTAGAAAAATGGTACAGATGAACTGGTTTGCAGGGCGGAAATAGAGACACAGATGTAGAGAACAAACGTATGGACACCAAGGGGGGAAAGCGGCAGGTGGGTGGGGTGGTGCTGTGATGAATTGGGAGATTGGGATTGACATACATACACTAATATGTATAAAATGGATGACTAATAAGAACCTGCTGTATAAAAAAATAAATATAATAAAATTCAAAAAAAAGAAAAAAAATTATTTTAATAGGTAACTACATCTATACCTTCCTTCTTTCCTTTGTCCTTCCTTCTTTCCCTCCTTCCTTTTTACTTTTCTTATATTTGACATTTATTCCCTTGCTATACAAAATTTAATTGTCTATTTTACCACTGTCTCTAATTTCCTTTTTAAAAAATTCTTACATTTTATTTTTTAAGGCGGTATTAGTTATACAGAAAAATAAACTGAGCAAAAAGCAGAGAGTTTCCACAAAACCTCCCCTCTCCATCCCCAGTTTCTTCTGTATTTGACATCTTGCATTAGTGTTGGTACTTCTGTTACAATCCATGAGCCAATATTGATCCTCTGTTATTAACTAAAATCCATAATCTCCCTTCCCCTTGAGTGTGGACTGGATGCAGTGATTCACTTCTAAGGAGTAGAGTGTGGAAGTAATGGTGTGTGACTTCCAAGACTGGTTTAGAAAAGGCGTTGTGGCTTCTTGGATCACTTGCCCTGGGGGGAGCCAACTGCCATGTCACAAGGACACCATGTCAAGCAGCTCTATGAAGAGACTCACATGGTGAGGAACCTAGGCCTCTTGCCAACAGCCATGTGAGTGCACCATCTTGGAAGCAGATTCTCCAGCCCTAGTTAAGCCTTCTGATGACTGCAGCCCTGGCCAACATTTTGATAGTAACCTTATGAGAAAAGCCAAGCCAGATCATTTACCTAAGCTGCTCCCAAATTCATGAGTCACAGAAATGATAGAAGATAATAAATGTCCATTGTTATGTAAGCTTTTGGTTTCAGGAAAAATTTTTCACTGTCATAGATAACTAATACCCAAGGAGAGGTGATTTGTCAGAAAAGTCCCCTCCAACTCTTCAAACATCTTAAAAAAGGGGGAAGATGGGAAGAAAACAAAGAAGTAAGGTCTGCAATTTATGGAAGCATGGGAAGAGATAGAGCAACAGACACAGGAGCTCTGGGCTCAGGTTTAAATCATGTCACAAGATCTTGAGAAAAAGTAACATTGATATCCTAGGCAAAATACTGTTATTTTAAAGTTGTAATAATTTAAAGTTTAAAGAATTTTTTTTTTTTTTTTGGCAAACTCTGTTGGTGTTTAGCTCTATCTAGTGAATACATCCATCTACTCAACTTCCAAGCTAGAAACCTGGGAGTTAGGTAGACTCTGTCCTATAACTTTCTCTGTTGCCAGCTGGACATGAGGTGCTGTTGATTTCACAGCTGAATTATTTCCAAATCTGTCCCCTCTCTCCTAACCTCTGCCAGCTGCTTTAGTCCCAGCACTTACTGCTTACAGCTCAGAATTCTGCAACAGCCTCACAACCACCTTTATGTGTTCTTTACAGGAATATCAGAGAGCCTTTCTAGAACACAAATCTAACCTGTCATCCTTCTCTCAGGGTGAAGTTCGAACTCAGTAACTCCACACGGAGCCTTCATGATTTGGCTTCAAACTGTCTTTGGATTTCATTTCCTGATCTTCTCATATTCTCTCTTGTGCCACCAGACCTAAAAAGCTGACAGTTCTCTTAATACAATTAGGAGATTGCTTTCATACCTCTTTCCTACTGGTGCAAACGCTACCTCTGTTACTTACATGTGCCCTTGCCTTCTCGAAGTCTCCATAGCCTCATCTAGAAAATAAGGGCAATCAGAGGATATTGATCTATGATCCACAGAGTTGTTTGGATGATTAAGGATATAATGCATACATAGCAAATGCTTTAGAAATGCCTATTATCTGCATAAGGTCTTCCCTCCACCTCCCCCTTACCCCTTCATTGTATGACCAACTCCTACTCTTTGTAGGATGTTAATACCTTGGGAAGCCTTCATTCAACCTCTAGGCTGATTTTGATGCTTCCTTTTGGTGTTTCTATAACCCACTGCCACAGTACCGATCTAACTAATTTTCTTCATTATTGCTTTTTTTTTTTTTTTTTTGGTCAAGCTCCATCTCTTTAAGTTTAGTCCTTACTGTATATTCACTGCTTAGCATCTGGCCAGAGTGTATTTAAAGAAAAGGTTTACGAAATAAATGAATGCACTCAGGATGACCAAATAAAACTGGAAACTGTCTACCCCTGTAGCATAATTTAATTGTACTTTTATACTTTTGTGTTCTTAAAGTAGATGAAAATCAGTGAATACTCACCAAATTATCCATAACTTGGTTTTGAAAACGTATCTAACTTCGGTTACAGGACTTTGTAGTAACAATGCTTAATCCATCCTGTAGGAGATATTTGACTTAACAAATCCATTAAACAAACAAACAGACAAACTGGATACCAGGAGTCCAAACTTGAAGGAAACTAACTAATAGCCAAACAAGTGTAAAGATTTTTCTGTTATATATACACCATAATATTAGACAATGTTGTGCGTTAATGTATCTATTATAGGAATGACATTATCAGTGTTTTATAATGTGTATCAAAACTATTAGATAAAAATTTAAAGTTTGATTTGTATATAGTATGGTTTCACTCATTATGTTTTTTGATGAAACATTTTTTGACTTGTTATATTTAAAATTGGCAAAATCAAATCATCTACAAGCAATCTATTAAGTATAAATCCCTCTTACATATGTTTATATGCAATTCAAATCCACTTACTCCAAAAATACTTGTACATGTAGTGTCCAAACATATGGCAGTGGATGTGGTGATGTGCCACCCAGGTCCCCCTCAGAACTAAAACACTAATTCCCTTTGCTGTCAGGCCTCTCTAGAAACCACCCTTGACAGAGGAAAGCCACCTTTCCCAAGGTCATGCCCCACCCCCATGGGGCAATCTGCATTCAGTGACTGGTGCAGTCAGGGGTCAAACATCTCAGCAAACTCCTTTCAACTCGGGTCCATTTGGAAGGACCACACAGCCTCAGAGCAACCAGAGGGCTCTGTTGAGGACTTGGCTGTGTCTGTAACACACCCAGACTGTTGTGGCATCCTTCTCTCTTCCAAATCCTTCTGCGTGCTAATCCCTGTCTGGGTGTTACCTTCATGGGCAGCCTTTTCTAGAGCATGTGTTAAATCCTCAATCATTAGCCTGATCGAATTTCTGTAACAACATATTTGACTTTTTATACCACACATGTACTTCTTAGAGCACACATTCCAGTCACTCATTCACTAATTCATCTAATGTATCAGTTCACTAATTCATCTCTTTTTTTGGTGATACTACCTTTTGTGACATTTTTAAAAGTATTGAGAAAACAATGTAATAGTCATACTACTTGGTTAAAATCAGAATTGCCCTATTTCACTCATTCTGAGATGAATTGTTTGCTTTCCCCACATTATACCATCTCTGCAGTGAGGATGTTTCATATAGTTGATGGCACCTCACCACCTCTGTTGGCCAGACAAATCCATACAGTAGTTGTCATTGCCTGTGAAAGAACAAACTTGCTTGTTATTCTTGATGACAGACTGGATAATTGAAATCTTCCAATAACTTGGTTGATAATACCATTTAGAGACTATTGGAAAGAATGTGAATCCTAACTGTTGACCTTTGTTGATATTTTTTGGTAAGATTTAGAAAGCTCCTGTATCAAAAGTTGCAGAATGGTTTCTAACTTCTCATGTAATAATTGATTTAAACGGAGGATAGTAATGAGTAATAAAACCATTATGTAATAGATTGTTGAGGGAATGAGATATTGACAAGGTCTTAGAGTATCTCTCAATAGAGAGTTATGAATTTTAAGGGCAATATTACCTTTATAATGAGGATATAGTACCCATTTGATTAACCAAGTAATTAAGCTCAGCAATACCAAAAGTGGAACAAACTGGCACTATTTGCCTCCTGATGTGATGCAATTAGACATACACAACATCATCTATGCAGCATTTTACCAAAAATGTTTACCCAGATTATAATCATGAGGAAACCTTTAGGCAAATCTGCAATGTGAGACATTCTATAAGAAGACAGGCTTGGTCTTTTCAACAAAGTGAATGACACACACACACATAGAATGTGGGAAACTATCTCAGATTAGAAGAGACTCACAAATATAATTATCAACTTGATTGGACCTTGGATCAGGGGAACAGAAAGCTACAGAAGACCATTTGGGGACAATCAGGGAAGCTTAAGTACGGATTGCATGTATCACTGATTTAACGTAAATTTTCTTAGATTGGATAATGGTATTGTGGTTATGTTGGACAATGTTCTTATCATAGGAGATGCACACTAAAATACTTAGGGGTGACATGTCCTGATGTATGACTCCAATTCAAATGGTCCATTAAAATCCAGGTGGAGAAAGACAAAGCAACTGTGCAATGTATGCAGTATATCAGGATTTTCAGGGGTTCACTGTATAATTCTTTTTAACTTTCTTGTAGGCTTTATCATTTTCAACTTAGAAAGCTGGAGAGAGATAAAACCATATATGTAGAACATACACACAGATACTTGCACGCAAACTTGAAGAATGATGTCAGCAGCTTGGAAGAAAATCCTGAAGACAATCACAGAGCAATCCCAAGAAATATTGTCTCATCACGGCTCTTCATGGGATGGAATTTGAGATTGTGTGTAAAATCATACACGAACGACACCTAATCAAACAAGGAGGTAAAAAATTTCTAGGAATACTTTCACGAATTTTTTGTTCATATTTTCATTTTTATGTGTGCTCAAGAGTGCTACATGATAAACACAATGTCTAAATAATCCTAAAAGAATTTTTAATAAAATACAATGAAGTAAAGTCAAATAAAATACTGTATAAGGGAATAAGAGGATTTTCAATCGTTTAATTGGCAGAGTTCTTCTTTCTTAGTGATCCATAAAATAATGGTGTAATTTGTAGTTAGTTGATGGCATCTTAGACTGGATAAAGTATGGTCAAATAACTGCAGTATACACTTCTTCTCAAATGATTTTGGTGTATGAAACAGTGACCCCTATGAATGTCATAATAACAAAATATTTTGCAGAATGAATTCTTGGTGTTAGTCCAAATATCAACATCAACAGCTTTGATTGCCAAATTGTGCTTAAATTATATACCAAGGATTATCCATATGCAATGGAAATTGTGGTATTTTCTATTTTGAATTAAGAGAAACACTTAGCAAAACAAAACACAAAGAAACAAAAAGCAACCTAGTAACAACATAGCCTGCCATTTCTTACATTTAACAATTTTTTTTTTTTTTTTTGGTGAACATTTTAAAACATGCACATTTGTAGAAAGAATAGAACAATTAGGAAACTTCCCTGGTGGCGCAGTGGTTAAGAATCCGCCTGCCAATGCAGAGGACACGGGTTCAGGCCCTGGTCCGGAAAGATCCCACATGCCGTGGAGCAACTAAGCCTGTGCACCACAACTACTGACCCTGGGCTCTAGAGCCCGTGAGCCACAACTACTGAGCTCACATGCCGCAACTACTGAAGGCTGTGCACCTAGAGCCCGGGCTCCGCAACAAGAGAAGCCACCGCTATGAGAAGCCCCCACACCACAATGAAGAGTAGCCCCTGCTCACCGCAACTAGAGAAAGCCTGCGCACAGCAACAAAGACCCAACGTGGCCAAAACTAAATTAACTAATTAATTAATTTTAAAAAAAGAATGGAACAATTAAACTGCAAGTACATCATGCAGCTTTGACAATCACTAACTGTATATCATCTCTTTTGAAATTATTCGAGAAAGTGACTTACTTAAAGAAAATGGTAGGGTCCAGTCCACCAACAGATGAATAGATAAGGAGGATGTGGTACACATATGCAATAGAATATTACTCAACCATAAAAAGGAATGAAATAATGGCATTTGTAGCAACATGGATAGACCTAGAGATTATCATACTAAGAGAAGTAAGTCAGATAGAGAAAGAATACATCAAATATATCATATCAAATATATGATATCACTTACATGTGGAATCTAAAAAATGATACAAATGAACTTACAGAACAGAAACAGACTCACAGACATAAAAAACAAATTTATGGTTACCAAAGGGGAAAGAGGGTGGGGAAGTGGGGGGAGGAATATATTAGGAGTTTGGGATTAGTAGGTATAAACTGCTATACATAAAATGATAAACAACAAGGTCCTACTGTATAGCACAGGGAACTATATTCAATATCTTATAATAAAGTATAATGCAAAAGAATCCTAAAAAGGTTCTTAAAAGATATATATATATATATCCTAAAAGACATATATATAAAACTGAATCACTTTGCTGTACACCAGAAACTAATACAACACTGTAAATCAACTACACTTAATTAAAAAAAATTAAAATTAAATACAAAGAGAAAATGGTAGGGTCAAAAGGTTTCCTGGAATTTCTTCTGGATCTCTGAGTTTTAAATTTGTTTCCTTAGTAAACCTTGGATGAATATGTATTTGAAATATATGTATAAATATGTCTATATACATATGTGCCTGTATAGATACATAGATATAAAACATACATACCTATGTATATATGTATGTTTGCATTTATATTCTGTAGGTCCTATTTCATTGTGAGGAGCTAAAGAATGGGGATGATTTGTTCTAGGGAATTAAGGCATCAAAACCAAATTTAAGATTATAACCATTCTAAGCTTTTATCTTTGAATTTCCTAAAATCAAAGGCAATGAAGATAATTCAGAGAAAATCTTACAGTAAATAAGAAAATGATTAAAATAAACATATATGAAACATGGAAGCTTTTGTCAGGATATAGTTTGGAAATCTGAAATAAACATTGGTTATTATTCCGTGCTTAAAAATGTAAAACTCCTGGTGATTAAATTCATCACACAGTTGAGTACATTTTACTCTGAACTGATTTAACAGGTTTCACTTGTCACGTCTACTCCTAATAAGGTATTTTCTTCGGATTCCAATTACAAAGATTCTGTAATTTCAATTCTGGTTATCTGGATCTTTATTCTTTATATGTATATGTATGTATATATTCTTTATATGTGTATATATATATACACACACACATATATATTCACTTCTGCCTTGCATACTATGATCTATCTGGTTAATATGCATTCTTCTGTCTCTAAGGATTTATTGATTTGGATGTAGCTGGACCTCTCCAATATAAGTCAGTTTTAAAATGCTATTTTTATCCAGATTAAAGAATTTGGAATTCGGCAAGTCAATAGCATATGGAGCATGTCAGGCTGATTCACTCCCTGAGTGGTCTTTTCACATACCCTGGGGTGTGGGATAAACTATGTATAGATTATTCAGGTCTGACTGCACAACATTCTATTTTAATTCCGTTTTACGTTAATAGCTATGCAGAATGTCTAAGAGCGGAAAATCAATTGAAGTACAAGCGATGTATTGAATCATCGATTTTGCACACAGCAGTCATAGTGCTTTGCAAGATATAAAATATTGATCAAAACAAACTAAAGCAATTCTTCCACTATCTTCATTTAAAGTTATCTAACATTTTGATTTCACTAGTTAGTTTTTGTGTACTAGTTAGGTACGCAAAAATAATGAGAAATATTTGAGACTCTATCGATGCCCATCAGTAAGAACCTATGAGACTTTTATTAATGTTTCAGAAAATGACTTTTCCTAAATGGTCAGCTTTTTATTGATGAGTTGTGCAGAAATAATTTCCCAACTGATGCTTATTTGGCTCTGAGTTTTGGCAGAGAGAAGTTCTATCCAGATTATATTAGAAACAATCTCAAAAACTGTCACATAGAATCATTTATAAAGGACAATTTTCTTGACAGTTTCACAACGTAATGAAAGAGACCAATCATTAACCAGCTTTACATATTAATGGAGATGCACGTCTCTAAAATGCACGGTTTTCGAATTAAATTGAAATCTTGAAACTAAGCAGACACTCTCAAAATAATTCCAAGTGTTTTACAGGAGTTGAACAAAGGTTAAGGCCCCCGAATTATTTCAGAAATGATAGTTTCCTCTTGGTCCAATTAGGAAACCTGAATGTGGTTATGCTATTGTGGTTCTCAGGACCCTAATTGTACATAAAATCTCTTTCCAAATCATAACACATGTGCTATTTCTAAGTCTCTCTCCATCCTACTAAACAAAAGGCAAATTATTAAAATGTGGTGAGATTTCATGCAGAATTGGCAGTCAGCTTAGAGGGCAATAATTTAACACTTGCACCGTGAAGTTAAAATTTACCTCCTCCCAGTGTAATTCCACTGACCTGGAGCAGGCAGTTGTATTTTTATTTTACTTTACATTTATGGGAGCAGAGAGATTTAATTACTTTGGTTTAAACAGAATGGCCCACCACTGACTGTTGACAGGGCCTCTGGTGTGCGAATTATGGCAGATAGCGTTACTGTTCCCTTGAGCTTCCTGAGGGGCACCCCGTCTCTGCTCTGTGCTGAGCTGCACAGAGGGCCCCCAAAATGCCAAACACTCACCTTCTTGCTAAAAAGAAAGATGCTTTGAAGATCAGACTGCCGCTCAAATCTGCTGCCTCTGTAATTTGCTCTTCCCTTCGGTAAATTCTTGCTTTGGATGGAAGACAAGGTTTTGCCCCTTTTCTTTGTTTGTACAGAGTAATAATAACAGTAAAGTGTAATTTCCTCTTCAACGAGGAGTATGGACAGCTAAATATACATTTTTGTTGTTGTTGTTATAAGAAATAAATCAGAGCTTAGCTTTATTTAGGGTAGGAATGGTCAAACTCCCTCCCCCCCAAACAAACAATCAAACAGATTTATAGCAGTATATCTTAAATATTCCTTTTCCCCCAGCGGCTGTTTCTGGAGCCGTGAACACTGTCTTGATTCCCAGTTAAATAATAAGTCCAGATTTTACTGCTGTTGAATTGAGGTACTATTCAGATTACTGTGTCTGAGCAGAAAAATATGGAAAGAATTAAACTGTAAGCGTTTACTATACAACCACATGTTTTAAAAAAATACCTTAAAATGTATAAAATGCGGGCCTCCCTGGTGGCGCAGTGGTTGAGAGTCCGCCTGCCGATGCAGGGGATACGGGTTCGTGCCCCGGTCTGGGAGGATCCCATATGCCGCGGAGCGGCTGGGCCCGTGAGCCATGGCTGCTGAGCCTGCGCATCCGGAGCCTGTGCTCCGCAACGGGAGAGGCCACAACAGTGAGAGGCCCGCGTACCACAAAAAAAAAAAAAAAAAAAAAAAAAAAAAAAAAAAAAAATGTATAAAATGCATATCATTAAGTATTTATGTTTTAAGAAATTTTTTTTTAGTTTTTATTAATTTATTTATTTTTGGTTGCGTTGGGTCTTAGCTGCTGCACGCGGGCTTTCTCTAGCTGCTCTTTGTTGTGGTGCGTGGGCTTCTCATTGCGGTGGCTTCTCTTGTTGTAGAGCACAGGCTCTAGGCGTGGGGACTTCAGTAGTTGTGGCACACGGGCTCAGTAGTTGTGTCTCGCAGGCTCTAGAGCGCAGACTCAGTAGTTGTGGCACAAAGGCTTAGTTGCTCCACGGCATGTGGGATCTTTCTGGACCAGGGCTCGAACCCACGTCCCTTGCATTGGCAGGCGGATTCTTAACCACTGCGCCACCAGGGAAGTCCCAGTATTTACATTTTAAATGCATGATACTGTTAGAGCAAAATACGGATGACAGACATTGTTTCCCTCTATCAGAGGCAATGCCATCTCATTGCAAATGTACCCCTAGGGCCAGCTGCACGGTGTGTGACTTTTGCAGTCACACGGGGCCCTACTCGTAGAGGCCCTCACATTTGGTTTAATGCTCTGCTGTCCCTGTCTGGAAATTCTTAACCATTTTTGAACAGGGAGACCTTCGTTGTTATTTGCACTGGGACCTGCAAATCCTGGACTGGTCCTGGGTCTCCCTAACTGTACACTGTTGCTGTAGCTCACTGGCTTACTTTTTCCTTCTTCCTCCAAGTGTGTTACATGGTTCTTGTCTGGGTTATGGGGTTTAGCTTGTTTTTACCTTTCTGCATTGCTTCTTCTGTTCAATTTTCATGGTGTTTAGATTATAGCAGACACGAACTTCCTGTGTCTCAGCGCCAGCCATGAATCAGGCTGGGAGCTGGGACCACAGGGCTGTCAGGGGAGCTGCCTGGTTCCAGCTTTAAAATAACAAGTGCTTGACAGCTTAGTTTACATAACTGCAAAATTGTGGCTCTATTCTACGATGCAGTTACATGTGACATAATAACTAGGGACTTAATTTATTTAGACTTTTTTCCTTGCAATATAATTTCCAATAAATAAATCTCCCAGGGGCAGGAAGATATGACATTTCACAATGCTCACATTTTCCTCCCTCAGTTTGGACCTGTGCTCCTTTCTTGGTGGTGAACAAAATGAGCACCACACCTCATAATTTTGCTTTTACCCTACTTGCAACAGCTAATGCACAGGTCTTGTGAGGATGTATGGAGTGCTCACGGACCTGTGCTAGAACAAGTTACATTTCATTTTTACTGGGTTTTTTTTTGTTTTTTTTTCCAATGTATTTTTCTAAGTATCCAAAGCAGCATGGCCGATGATCTGCCAGAGTGTAATCGAAAGCAGAATTTGTCTTTAAGCCACTAGAACAATGTGCAGAAAATTCGATGTCATTTGTACATGTGTGTTTTTCAATTACTTTTCAAATTAAAGTTGAAATGTGTAAATGAAAAGAGAGGAAGGTGAAAGTAAATAGTGAAAAACATCCCTTTCCCCCCGGAGGAAAGAACAGTCATTGTCTTGTTATTATTTAATATTTATATAAGGACAGAGACATCTCGGGCCAAGCACAATGGATGAGATTGTGCCAAAGAGGAGCACAATCCCAGCCTTGAGGGGCTGTCTGCCCAGGGTGAGGTCAAGAGTGCATTCAAGGGAAGGAAGTGAGATGAGGAATCTAGAATTCCACTGTGTGGTGTGTGCCAAGCCACCTGCGGGCTTTGAACAATAGCTTTGGATGGGAAATGTTGGAGAACTTCTTCTGAAACGTAGAAAAGTGTATGGTAAGACATGAAGGTTAAGAACTGTTATGCGTGTGAGTGCCTGTGAATGAGTGGACAAGGATGAAATGGCCATTAGTGTGTGACAAATGCTGATTATTTAGGTAGGAAGTGCTCAGGCCACGGAGAGAAGGATGCTGTGGATAACCATTACGATCTTGAGCAGAAACCTAGCCAGACTACAGTTCCCAGTCTGAGTGGCCAATCAGAGAGGACATCGATGAGTATATTGAGTCAGAATTTCTCTATCAAAGGGAACGCTGAAGGATTCAGTCTTCTTCTCAGATGATAGCTTTGAAGATTCTCTGTGAAATGAGCTGTGCTAGACTGAATAAAATTGTCCTTTCTTGTCTCCAGATTTATAACTGTTTAAGTGATATAGTAGATGAAAATACTGGTGGTGGGAAGAGAAATAAAGGCATATAAGGATGGTTTAAATTTTGTGTAGCTCCTTCCATGTGTATTTTATTTTCATTGGAGAAGCTCATGATCAGTCAGGACAAGATGCCTCATGATGCAGAACAATGTAGGAAGCGAATGGCAGAAAACAGTAAGGGAATAATTTTGGGATGTGTAATTGTCCTTGAAAAAATTTTAAAAGTACTCTAGGAAGAGTAATGAATTCCGCTCTTCAATACAAATGTTGGATACTTGGCAACTCTCTATAGATTCTTATAGAGTCATTCATGTTGACAGTCTCTTCTCTACTGTTTCCAGTCCATGAAATATAACTGATTCTATTCTAGTTATTCTCCTGAGCAAAAAGTAACAGAAACCCTCTGCTCACCACTTCACTAGCTCTGCATCTTTTTAAGGTTCTAATTCTTCTCTATTTGATTATCTCTTTTCTGTAATGCATAGTATTAGTATATGTAATTTCTTGGTACACATAAAACAGTAAAAAATGATACAGATAGAATAGCTGTCTTCCACAGTGCATAGTACCAGTATATGTAGTTCTTGGGTACATAGAAAATAAGAAAATAATGATATAGATAGACTAGAGAGTCCAGAAATAAACTCTCATATGTATGGTCAAATGATTTGCAATGAGGCTGCCAAGACCTACCATTCAATGAAGAAAGAACAGTCTTTTCAGCAAATGGTACTGGGAAAACTGGGTATCTACATACAAAAGAACAAAATTGAATCCTTACCTTACATTATATACAACAATTAGTTCAAAATGGACCAAAGATTCAAATATTAGAACCAAACACTATAAAACTCTTAGAAGAAAGCATAGGGGACAATATCTATGACATTGGATTTGGCAATAATTTCTTGCATATGACGACAAATGCATAGATAACAAAAGAAAAACTGGGTAAGTGGGACTTCATCAAAATTACACATTTAGGACATCAAAGGGCACTGCCAAGAGGGTGAAAAGACATCCCACAGAATGGGAGAGAATATTTGCAAATCACATATCTGATATGGTGTTAATATCCAGGGTATATAAAGAACTCCTACAGCTCAACAACAGCAAAAAACTGAACAACCCAGTTAAAAAATAGCCAAAGATCTGAATAGACATTTCTCCAAGGAAGATATACAAATGATCAATAAGTACATGAAAAGATACTCAACATCACTAGCCAGAAGGGAAATGCAAATCAGAAACACGAGATACCACTTCACATCCATAAGAATGACAATTATAAGTAAAAAATGAGGAATATACAGTGCTGGGGAAGATGTGGAGAAATTGGAACACTTGTGCATTGCTGGTAGGAGTGTTAAGTGATGTAGCCACTGTAGAAAACAGTATGGTACATTGTCAAAAAGTTAAACATATAATTACTGTGGAATCCAGCAATTCCACTCCTAAGTATATACCCCCAAAAATTGAAAGCAGGGATTCAAACATACACTTGCACCGCAATGTTCAATGTTCAGCAGCATTATTCACAGAAGCCGAAAGGTGAAAACAACTTGCATGTCTATCCACAGAAGAATGGATAAACAAATGTAGTCTATGTATATAATGGGATAATTTTCAGCTTTAAAGAGGAATGGAATTTGGCACATGTTACAACCATGGATAAACCTTGAAGACATATGTTAACTGCAATAAGCCAGACAAAAAAGGACAAATATTATATGATTCTAGATAATTATATGAAGTATCTAGAATAGGAAAATGTATAGAGACAAAGTAGAATGGTGGTTGCCAGGGGCTGGAGGGAGGAAGAGATGGAAAGTTATTGTTTAATGAGTTTCAGTTTGGGACAATGAAAAAGTTCTGGACAAGGATAATGGTAATGATCACACAACACTGTGAATGTACTTAATGCCACCAAATTGTACACTTAAAAATGGTCAAAATTGGGCTTCCCTGGTGGCGCAGTGGTTGAGAGTCTGCCTGCCGATGCAGGGGACGTGGGTTTGTGCCCCGGTCTGGGAAGATCCCACATGCCGCAGAGCGGCTGGGCCCATGAGCCATGAACACTGAACCTGCGTGTCCGGAGCCTGTGCTCCACAGCGGGAGAGGCCACAACAGTGAGAGGCCCGCGGACTGCAAAACAAACAAACAAAAAGAAATGGTCAAAATTGTATAAAATGGTAAAAAACATAAAAAGTATAGATGGGAAATTTTCTTGGAGACATATTCTTTTTCCTAGCTTTGGCAGGTAATGCTTATCTACCCACTTTTTATTGTTGTGAGCAGGAAACAGGAGTTGTGTATTGCCCACGAGACTTGCTACCTGCTGTAACCACATTGACTTTATTGACTAACTTACCAATCAATAACCTGCTTTAAAAATAAAGTGAACCCAGTTAAATAATTAATTTGTACATTTAGATATAGCCTGCAGATCTCGACAGCAGTTTTAGAACCAATTAAATCTGAATATCTCCTAAAACTTAACAGTATGTTATTATCTCCTTATCAAAACTGGACTTAAACAGTAAGATCCTAGGCAATGCACTGGGTAGACACAAAGAAAGTCAAGTGAGACGTATGTACGAAGCTATACGATTTTATGTACACGCATATCCTATCTCCCCAACCAGATTTTGCGTTCCTGAGTGTATGGAAACACTTGGGATCCCTCACAAAGCTTAGCACAAAGCTTTGGATTATTAACTATTCCTCACTCGTTCATCTCCCCATGATTTACTAAATAATATTCTGCTTGAGGTGTTGGATGAGAATTAGGGAAACAAAAACGAAAAAACAGAAAACAAAACAAACAACCACCAAAATCTCTTGCTTTACTGGCAGAGACAAACAATTACAGTCCTACCGGTACATTGATGGGGTGAGCAGGGGTGTTAGGGGAAAACCCTGCTCAATCAAGAATATTTGGATAGGGCTTCCCTGGTGGTGCAGTGGTTGGGAATCTGCCTGCCAATGCAGGGGACACGGGTTCGAGCCCTGGTCTGGGAAGATCCCACATGCCACGGAGCAGCTAAGCCCGTGAGCCACAACTACCGAGTCTGCGCGTCTGGAGCCTGTGCTCCGCAACGGGAGAGGCCGCGACAGTGAGAGGCCTGTGCACCGCAATGAAGAGTGGCCCCCGCTCGCCGCAACTGGAGAAAGCCCTGGCGCAGAAACGAAGACTCAACACAGCCAAAAATAAATAAATAAATTTATAAATAAATATATATATATATAGATATAGATATATAGATATATAGATATATATAGATATATATTTGGATAAGTGTTTTGGGGGAATGTAATACCCAGAATGTTCCACAGAATCAGCAAGACCAGCCAGACAAGTGATTTCATGAAATGGAGCCACAGAAGAGTCAAGGTTACCCAGGCCCCTGGGAGAAGCCAGACCCAAATGCTGGAGGTACACCTGCTGCCCCAGATTTCTGCTGTCTACTCATCTCATGAGTCATCCAAAGTGTACTTTGAATCACAGAGATGAAACATGACTTCTGCACACATATTAAGCATAAAAGGTGTTACAAACTTACTTTCAGAAGTCCTTAGTTAAATTTGCCCTTTACCTTTCCTCCCCCTGACCTAATTATTTCTTTGAAAATGTTTTCTAGTCTCCACTGTGCCGCCTGGTTACACGTGACAATCAGAGTGGGGAAAGGGAAGGGAAGTAAAGGCAGATGATTATGGATGAACTGACAAGAGAGAAGAGTTTTACGTGATTTGTAATTATAACGTTTTTCTTCCCCAGAACTTTAATAACTTAGGCTGTATTTCTTCTTTACTAATTTTGTTATCAATAAATATTTACTAAATTACCAAGGTGTCTTCATCTTCAGAGAGGAAAGACCAGGTCTAACTGTAAATAAATCAGTTTTTGCCTGAACATGAATGAACAACTTCATTTAATAACACACGAATACATTCACACATTGTTCCATCAAGGCCTTCAATTGTAAATATAAAGTATTATGGCATAAGTTTCTTAGATAAGTAGCTTAAAGCAATTTAAAGTATGAGTGGGCTCTGATGAAATTTTTAGATAGGCTGTGATATATTTATACAGGCAAAATGGAGGTGGAATCGACATGTCATTAATTTGAAAAAGGTATTCATTTTGAATATAAATAGAAATGAACTGATTAAAGTGATATGCCATATGAACAGAATAAGGACATGAAATATTGACTTTGAGCTCCTGGTATAAAACATTATTTTTTATGCTTTTATTTTTATCCATTTATTCAATATACATTAACTGAATACTATGCTATTGCTGAGGTCACAAATGTGAATGAGATACACCCTGGATTCTGGGGGAGACACTAATACGATGCATATAGTAGAGTATGGGATGAGTGAAATAAACAGAGTACTTAAGACAGGACAAAGATAAGTTGGTAGGTAACCCAAAGGAGTTTTATGCAAGGATGTGACATTTGAGCCGGCTCATGATGTATCTCTAAGAAAGAAGAGAGGGAAAAATCTTGCAGTCAGGGAGAAAGTGGATCTTAGAGTCGCCATTAAAAAATTATAGCAGTTTACAATAAACTGCCTAAATGGTGACGATGCTACTATTCATGATTACGGATAATTTCCTACATGGCCAACACAGCTCAAAGCATTTTATATGTATTAGCTTTTTTTAGTCCTTACAATATGTCTGTGAAATAGATTCTTGAATCAGTTTTCTATTGTGTTCCACCCCCAAACTTGCTGGCTTAAAACAATCACCATTTGTTTAGCTCATGACTCTCTGTGGGTTTGCAATTCAAGCTGGAAGCATTGGGTGATCCTTCTGGTCCCTCAGGCTCCCTCATGAGCCTCTGGTCAGCTGCTGGGTCATTTGGGGGCTGGCTGGTCTGGAATGGCCTCAGCTGTGTTGTCTCGGCTCTGTGTGGTGTCTGGTTTTCAGCGGGGCAGGTTTCTAAGAGAAAGAGTGGGTAAACAAAAGATTCTTGAAGTCTATGTTCAGAGAAGGCACACACAATCATTTCTTCTGCTTGTCTATGGCCTAAAGCAAGTCACAAGGCCAGACCAACTCAAAGGGAGGGAAATTGACTCCACCTCGGGATGGGAAAAGTTGTAAAATCACATATCAATGGGGCACAGGTCCAGGAGGAGTATTGTGACCAAAGTTACAAACAATCTTCCCTAGCACTCTTATGGTTTCCACTTCACAGATGAGGAAATGGAGACATAGCCTAAGAGACTATAAATAGGTGAGCCATGACTTATGCATTGAGCTGTCTGATGCCAGAACTTGGACTATGAAATTCATTAAAAAAATAATATGGGCTGGTGGATGGCCAGAGGGATGGGTAAATGGATAGAGGTGTGATAAACCAAATAGTGTATAAAGTGAATTGCAGAACCTAGGTGGCTAGGATCCTCTCTAAAATTCTTTCAACCATTCTATATATTAGAAATTTTTCATAGTAAAATCTTGGAGAACAAAAATTTAGATTCTGGGGTTTTGAAACTAGGATGTGAAATAAGGCTCTGGGTTTGAATCTAGGCTCTGCTGCTTGCTAGTTGTGTGATCTTGAGAAACTTCCAGAAAGTTCTCAAGTCTCTGTTCCCCAATCTGTAAACTGGGGGAGAGATTGACATCTAATCCTAAAAGTGCAGGTTAAATAAGCATTAACATTCAAATAATATGAATATGTAAAGAGCTTTTCACATTGTGTGGCAGGCATAGCGCTAAGCATTTCACATGAAAACATTTCAATAAATAATAACTTTCAGGTAAGAACATAAAACACACTTGGAATCCTTTCAGTTGTTAAAGTTTTCTCTCAGAATATCTACAATAAATCTTACCTGTTATATTCCAACCCGATTGAACAGTCATGTATAGTTTTACTGAACACTTAGTTATTTGCCGATTGACTTCAGAATGAGAAGCTCTCTTACTTGACTTACACATTACATTTTTTAAAGAAAGAATTAGTAAGATACAGAAAAATTTAGAATGTTAAAATTTTTTAAAGTGTTTTTTTGTTTGTTTGTTTTTTTGCTGTACGCGGGCCTCTCACTGTTGTGGCCTCTCCCGTTGCGGAGCACAGGCTCTGGACGCGCAGGCTCAGCGGCCATGGCTCACGGGCCCAGCCGCTCCGCGGCATGTGGAATCTTCCCGGACCGGGGCACGAACCCATGTCCCCTGCATCGGCAGGCGGACTCTCAACCACTGCGCCACCAGGGAAGCCCAAAACAGTGTATTTTTTGAAGAACCACTGTATCCCAAGATGAAAAGATGCCCATCAGAATTTTATTTTAAGCCATTTAATAAGGCTTAAATAATTCAAATATAGATATTGAGAAAGTCTTTCACTCAGCCTTTCTAAGGAATGAAGTAGTAACGCGTGCCACATCATGGATGACCCTTGAAAACACTATGCTAAGTGAAAGAAGCCAGGCAGGCATAAAAGACCACATATTACCTGATTCCACTGAGATGAAATGTCCAGGATAGGCAACTCTACAGAGACAGAATGTAGATTAGTGGTTGCCTAGGACCAGGAGTGGGAGGAAGGACAGGAGATGAGGTACATAACTAAAGGCATGGAATTTCTTTTTAAGGTATTGAAAATATTCTAAATTTGGCTCTGACGATGGCTCACATAGCTGTGTATATGTGCACATATAATAAACACCTCTGAATTGCACAGTTTAATTGTGTGATATGTGACATATTTCAATAAAACTGTTACAAAAGAAAGTCTTTGACCAAATATATATAGTAGTGAACACTGTAATGTGTAAATGCTCAGTAATTTTTTAGTTCACATGTTTTTCCTCCAAAATATATTCTTACTAATACAGTATTTCTCTGTGAGGCACACATTTAAAAGTACTATTTTAAAGGAGACCACCTTTTTTCTCTATTTCACTAACATATTCTTCTGTAGATCAATATATTATTCTAACAGCTTATCCATTTAAATTAATCTATAAGATTATTATAAAATTCTAAAAGGTTTCTTGTGAAATACGACATGAATCTGTGCCATTAAAATGGAACTATAAGAGAGAAAAAAAACCATCCAGTTAAAAGAGTGATTCAAAATGACTTCCTTTTCAAATTAAAATAGGCTCCCCAAACATAATAATTTTAAATATAAAAAGTAATTCACAGTATTTTCATGAATAAACCTATCAGTGACGTTAGCTGACAATATATTCTTACAATTGAAAGTAAAATAAACCTAAAATTTAGTTTCTTTGCTTTTCCATATCATAATACAAAAGTATTTATTTTGACAAAGATAAACAAGGAAACTGAGAAGGGAGAAAATCTGGAGCAAAGATAAAACAAAATAGTATTAAATTATTCCTCAATAAAGAGACTAGAAATGTAGGCATTAAGGAGAGAATGAAGATTTCTGCAAAATTCATCAGCATTAACTGGGTCTACAAATATCACAGGATCAGTACCCCAGACAGTCCGCTTGGCTTCCACTCTTCCCCCTGGTAAAGCTTTTCCAAGTTTGCTGAGTGATGTCAATGCAAAGTTTTCCCAAACTTCCTGGAAGTTTTACAAGCAATTCACTGGAGATACAAAAAATATCTGGGGCTTTAGCCAACAGCATTCCTCTGTGAATACTGGCTCTCAATTTGCTTTTTATTTTTCTTAATTAGGGTTATGCAATCTTAAAGATTTACAGTTAAGGAGACAAGCAAAATATAAAATTTAAAGAAGAAGTAACAAATATGAAAATGATCATTCCTTTTAACCCTACTGTGGACAGGATTTTTTTATTCTTATGTAGAAACAGGCTGTTTTTTTCTACATGAGCATCCTTTTAATTAGCTCTCAGATTAAGTCTTAGTGGAGCTTATTAAATGAATGTTTTAATTTAATGGGTGAGTGGGGGAAAGTGTAATTAATGACATTTAAGCAAAAGGGCATAAGTCCTGAACTGGGAGTGAAAACGGCAAAAGAAAAAATCATGTCTTATTTCTCTCCAAAATTCAATTTTTTAATCATCAGTGTTTTATTCATTGGTTTTCCTTTTTTCGTCCTCGAATTCCATTGTCTGGACATGTCTCAGTGTGAGTACTAAATATGAGATCAACTAGGCATTTGCTGCACCTCAGACAAAATCTTATTCTGGGTTATTAGACAATGTCTGATGGTACCAACTTTTCTCACGAGTTTAGCAAGCACAGTCTCTGGGAGAGGCTTTTTTGGGGGAAAGATCGGCCAGGAAAAATGCGTGTCCTTCTTGACAGCCCTTCCAGGTTGGATGTCCCTGAACGTATATGGGGTGGTGTCCCTTTAAGCACAAGGAAAGGGCAGGTCCCGCTGTTATCCTTGACCCTCTGACAAAATAGTCAGGCGCTGTTTGTAAAAGAGCCAAGTAATTAAAAGTATCCCAGGGTTATGGTGAAATAGGGCAAGTAAAACACACTCCTGGATACCAGCTCTCTTTCAGGACCAGCTCTTTTGTATTTTCTCTCTATTTTGTTTTCTTCTTTATTTCAATTTTTCATGGCACAGTTTCCCCTCTCTGACATTGTTCTTCTCTGTCAGTTGGCAAAATGATAAGCTCCATTATTACTGCTTCTCTAGCTGGAGGCCTGGAGCTATTTGCTTCCAATCCTCAAGTCACCCCAAATTCCTGAGCTGTATTTTTTTTCCCTCTCAATTTCAGGAGAAATTATTAAATAGAATAGGAAAGGGTATAGGAATAGAGTGATTCAGTTACACAGAGAACTGATGAGACATTTCTCACCCTTTCATGTGCTTTCCTTGATGATGATGTTTCTAGCAGAAAGGGAGGCTTGGGGTGCTCTCCTTGGCTTCCCCCAGGTTGACCATAGATCCCACTTAACCCCAAACCATCTGGGTATATGCATGTTGTGATGGCTTAACGATTAATCGTTTGTTTCTCCGCTCTCAAAAGTGTCCTGAATTAGATGATAGTAGTCACCTAGTTATCTCTCCTGCTGAACTGTTGGGTAACTTCCCCATAAATAGAGAAATTAGTTCTAATTTAGTTTAGAGAGTTCACAAGCCATTCTCTAGTTAATCACCTTCGCTTCTGTTAGGAAATAACTATTTGTACCATTAGACTTTGAGATCGAAACAATTTGTTCCTGTTTAGATACTCCCCATATCTCTAAATGGTAGTATTTGGAAGTAGTAGAATACATGGGCTTTGTGTCATGTACCATGGGTTTGAATCTCTTATGCCACTCAGTAACCTTGGGCAACTCATCTAAGTTCTCTGAGCCTAAATTTCCTTTTGGGTCATATGTACCTAATAATGATTTCCACTCTGGATTATCATGAAGATTAAATAATAGATGGTTATAGTTGTGCAATTAGTGTAATTCATATATCCATCCATCCATCCATCCACCCATCCAGATGTTTTATCCTTCTATAGATTATTTAAGCACCATGCCTAACACTACAATTCAAAGTGATTTAAAATAATAAGAATGTATTATGTTGCTTAGACAAAGCTCTAAATTTAAATAATGCATGGTTAATTTATTTCTTAAGTTGATTTCATCCTAAGGCAGTGTCCTCAGGATTGCAGCCTGGCTGTAGCAGTTCCAGGCATCACATTCACTCTCAACAACATCCAGAGACAGAAGAAAGTGCTGCCTCTATCTTGTGTCTCTATCCTCTGTCCTTGTGAGGAAACTTTACCCAGAGGCTCCACATCACATTTCCTCTCCCTCCTTCTTGGCCCGAATTATATTGCATGCCAATGTACTTGTCTATTACTGGTAAGGAAAATGGTAACCTCAAGATGAGTTGGCCAAGGGACTTCCCTGGTGGTCCAGTGGTTAAGACTTTGCCTTCCAATGCAGGGGGTGCCGGTTTGATCCCTGGTTGGGGAGCTAAGATCCCACATACCTCGCGGCCAAAAAACCAAAACATAAAACAGAAGCAATATTGTAACAAATTCAATAAAGACTTTAAAATTGATCCACATCAAAAAAAAAAAAAGAAAAAAAACCAACTTAAAAAAAAAAAAAGATGAGTTGGCCAAGACGCCCCTTCCTGGTTGGACAGAATTGGGAGTCTGATTAAATCAGGGACCTGTGTGCCTGAAGGAGGATGTGCATGTGCCTGGGATGGATATAGCCTGGGCATCTGGGTATCTGAATTCCAGCCAAGGATGTGACATCAGATTTCTTCGTGAACTTGAGAAAGTCATTTTCCCACCCAGTCTTCCATTTATCTCTGTGCAAAGTGTGGTGTTGACTTCCTAGTAGTAGAAGGTCTCTTCAGCTATTAACATTGTGCTTGGGCTACTCAAAAACCACAGTCCTAAATTCACATGGACACCCTTCCTATTTTATAATCTATTTCAGTTTCCAACACAATTTTTAGATACTGATGAACTGATAAGGGTACTAGAATAACAGTTAGAAGACCTGGTTTCAAGCCCAGATTCACTGAATAATGCTGTGACTGCAATTCATTAATGAAAAACCTCTTGGTAAGTTGTAAAGAGCTGTACAAATCCAGATGATGGTTAGAGTGCGTTTGACAAACTGGTATGATTAAAAAACACACTTTCTTTTTCTACAGTTCTGGGTCCCTTTTGGAATTAGTTTGCATAACTAGCTTGGGGATGGTACAGTGCTCAGGACTGTACCTTGAGCTTGTTTCCACATCTGCTTTTTGCTCCTCCTGGAATGGGGGTGTTAGAGAAACAGAAAAGGGGAGTTTTGCTTAATTAATCCACTCTTCCCAACATGTTCACTGTTTACAAATGATTTTCATGTACCAAGTTTAACCTTAGAACACGAAGATGTTTGCATGACTCATAAAAAGTTATCAGATCAACAGTAGTAGTGACATAACCTGCTGTTGCCCAGTACCACGCTTTTTTTTATTGAAATAGAGTCGATTTACAACGTTGTGTTGATTACTGCTGTACAGCAAAGTGATCCAGTTATACATGTATATACATTCTTTATTTAATATTCTTTTCTATTATGGTTTATCATAGGATATTGAATCTAGGTCTCTGTGCTATACAGTAGGACCTTGATGTTTATCCATCCTACATATATAATAGTTTACATCTACTAACCCCAACATCCCCTTCCATCCCTCCCCAAACCCCCTCCCCCTTGGCAACCACAGGTCTGTCCTCCACGTCCGTACCACGCTCTTCCTATCACTCTTTGTCCTTTAACATCCAGGTTGAGACGTGGCCTTTAGGAAGTGACCACCCAGACTCCACTTTTCCCTGGAAGACGTCCTGTGGCAAGTGTGAGAGTGTGGTTGCTTATTTCCAGCAACATAAGAGTGAAGAAGGAGGGACAAGGAGTGTGATGTTGTGTAGCGCCACGCGCCTCCCTAGTGGAATCCTGTTGAGTGAGGAGGTCGCATCTCCAGGAGATGCACATTGTGGGCTGGACACTGAGGGACCAGTGCACTGACATGAGTCGAAGTGCTTTGTGTCTCGGAAGCTCAGCTTCCTCATGGAAAAAAAGTGTGTGTGTGCGTGCGTGTGCGTGTGTGTGTGTGCATGTTAAGGGTTGATAGGGCTTGGGGTGGAATGTGAAAAATAAGTAGATCTCTAGCCTTTTCCCAGAGCTAGCGTTCTAACATTCCAGGTCCTTAAAGAGCCACCCTGCAAAGGGCGAGCAGATTCAGGGAGAACTGCATTGTGAAAAATTACAGTTTCAGGATGTTGTGGACCAAATGACAATTAGAGTGATAACTGCAACCAGTGGGGCACCATGTGGCAGTGCTACGGGTGACGGGGCAGCTGCCGAGAGCGGCGCCGGCGGCAGGGAGGCTCCAAGGGGTCCACGTGCCCACCGAGGATGCTCTGGATGTCACTGACAGGAGCCACCTTCGGGGCTGTACCTGGGACTGTCACAGAGGACAGCAGGTTGAGTGCATGCCAGGGAACGGACTCGGCAGGAACCTTCCCTATCTGTTGTCTTTCTAAAAAGGGCCCAGATTTTTCTTTATGTTTCATCTTCTTTTCTTCTGATTTTGAATGTCTGAAACCATCTTAATAGAGGATCACATTTTACCTTTTTTTTTTTCTATCCAGGTGGGTGAGGGTCTTGAAAAATAAATCTTGTTAAAAAATCAAACCATATGTATTTATTCAGGAAGCTCCCTGAGAAGGTCAACAAGTGGCACGGAGTTCTCAGCTGTCACAGTCTTTGTTATCAGCCTAGTCATTTGTTTTTTTTATCCTCTTTCCCGTCTTCTGGTCATTTTTCTGCTCATTAGCTACTTGAGCTTAGGGTGAACAAGAAATGAGATGGAATTTTAAACCTGTCAAATTGAAGTCTGGTTAACAGCCTTGTGGAGGTATAATGGGCAGAGAGGAAGGAATAAATTCTATTATCTGGTAGGAATAGTAGTTGCAATAGAAAAATTAGTCTTAACTTACTTTTCTTTCCCTGATGTTGGTAACTGATCATGACACAGGCTCCAGTATCACCTAGGGGTGAATCCGACTCTTCAAAATATAGGTTCAAAGAATTATCGATACCAGAGCTCCAAGAGGGTATACCTATCAACCACACCTCTCAATTTATAGATAAGGAAACTATGATCTGAAGATATAAAGAGACTTACTTTTAGGTTTAGAACAATTGCCATGTATGGAAGGCTAGTGAGGATTGAAGTCACAGTCCAAAACCCCAGTGTGACAGCCCTTCCACCATGCTACCTTGAATCGCCAAGGGTCAAAGTGTTTGTGACAAAAGAGACCCAACTGGAGCACATTTATTAAAGACGATTGAAAGCAAATTTGTTGTTAAGGCTTTTGTAAGTTATCATTCCCCTCAGGGTACCAAGGGTATCTTTAACCTCTGTATTTCCAAGGCCAACCATAGCTCTGATATGGAATAGCTTCTCATTAACTATTTGGTCAATGAAATTAGTATTTTGTGTTGTCTTCAGTTAAAGATTTTAAAACTACGTATCAAGTTTTCATAAATAAGTATCCATAGAATTAGAAATATTCATATTTTTAGTATCCAAAGGAGTAAAGTTGTTGATTTGATTGTCCTTTTTCATGATGCGATTTTATTGTCCTGTATGGGGCTATGTCCTTGGTCCTTCCAAGTTATCACGGAAGCAGCAAGTCTGCTCAGTACATGACAAACATCGTTAATAGAGCTTCCTTTTCATTCTTTTATTTTTATATCTAATACTGAGAAGGTAATTATTGAGCCAATAACAGCCCATGACCCTCCCAACAAGTTTTTCTTTGGATTATGTCACCATCGTGATTTTAGTATTTAACTGACATTACAACTCAGTGAAACAGTAACCTGGATTCTTTGACATCATTCTGTAAAAGCATGTCGGTGAGCTATAAATTGCACAGACTTTAAATCAAAACATAACTGGCTTCAAATGTTTGCTCTGTCACACACTGACTGTGTGGCCTGAAACAGCCTTAGTTTCCTCACCTGGAACAATGGAGCTTAGAACCATCCTTGCCCGAGTCAAGAACAGAGGGTTCTTTTGAGGATTAAATTTAAAAATCACATGAAGTCTGAGAAATATCCCATGAGGCACGCTGCCTGGCACATAGCAAATGCCTAATCAATGTCTGATGGATAAATAAGTGGTGCCCAATAAATTCTATTTCTCTCTTCTTAAAGTTCTTAAAGTGGGAGCCATTTGGCTGTAAGCAGAACGTGCCAGATAAAGTACCATCTTTCCCTTTTTTCTCTCTGCCTCTGCCGAGGTGGAGGAGTGATCTCTCCCCTGTCAGAGAGGTTAGGGGAGAAGACAAATGGGAAAGACATTCTCCGTTTAGCCTTCAGCCTATTCGCGCTGGGCTGGGTGAAAACGCAGCGTGGCTTCTGGGGGGTTTGCTCTTTTGTTGGACCCTGGAGGGAAGAGATGAGTTTTACATCTGTTGCTGGCTGTGTAACATTCAGCTAAAGAGGTGCCTCTCCGCTGGAAGACTCTCAGGCATCCTGGCTGTCGGTCAAACAGCTCTTCCTCTGGATGCTCGGGTTCACCCCGGAGACTCCCATCTGAGATGTTGGCTATTGCAGCTGTGAGAGTGAAAGCAGCTGATAGAAGAAGCAGAATGCAGAAACTGAAGCCCTCACATCCCCAATGCACCCTAATTGCACGATAAAATACGGAAGGCTGGGCTTAGGAGACGTAGCATGTCACTCCTCGGGGTTTGGCGGGGTCCCTCACCAGCCGGGCAGCACCAGGCCCAGAAGGGCCCAGCCACTGGTCTAGGCTTCAGGGAAAAAACAGGCAACAACAACGCCCTGGTCACTCCCCCAGAGCCTCTGAGGGTTTTTTTCATAGGGATCTCTTGGGTTTTGAGTCGAAAGTAGTCACAGTGGTTGACCGTCTAATCTGCCTTCCGGAAAGAGTACCCTGCACATCGTGGAGGGAAGACAATGAAAGGCCCCTGAATCCAAATCAAAAGGCTCACATAACAGGGTTTTCAGTGGGTTCCCAGATTTGAGGCTGCCGGGGGCGGGCGGCAGAGAGGTAAGTCGAGGAAGCGACTCGGCTGCTGCTGACAGCGCCTCCTGTTGTATAAATCCCAGCCCCTGCGGAAGGGATCCTGCTACAGGGAGGAACGACGATGTGGACTGTTCAGCTAGCAGTCGGGTATTTGGCCTTCTGTGGAACCGCTCCATTGATGCTGACAGCTCCAGCTTTCCCAGTGTGCAGCAGTGGGATTAGGAATCCTGCTTCCAGCCAAGATTGCTTCCAACAGCTGGACTCAGAGCCCTCCCCGCCTCCCACCTCTGTTCCATTTCTTCCTGGAGACCATCTGAAAGGGGAGTTGAAAATGACTAAATGTCTTCTGGGTAAAGAGCTTTGACTTTTCCAGACTGAACTGCCAAAGACCTTCAGGAAATTAAAGAAAGAAAGAAAAAGTGAGATGCTCTGTCTGGTGAATGGCATTTCTCGAATTTGGTGGCTGTGGGGTGATTAGGCTAGAGTTGCTGGGAATTCTGAAGTGGTACTTATTTGCCTTGGCACACAGAGTTAGAATGCTGAGCAGTAGAGTGAAAGTGGGGTGACAGGATAAGGGCAATGAGAGGAAGCAAATCCATTGTGAGATAGCTGGGTTCTGAAAATCGGAGCGTTTGTTTCCCCAGAGGAGGGAAACAGGAATATTACCTCATTGCAAAACAGTCACTAAAATATAATCGAGTGCTCCACAGATGACAGAAGCTCGCAGCTAGCAATGTCTAACTTCATTTTCAGTGAAAGTTAAAAGCAAATCAATACCCTGATGAAAAGCAATAATACAAATTAGAGAACAATGCAGAAAGCTTTTCTGGGAGAGTTTAGAAGAAAGAAAGAAAATAAAGAAAGAAAGAGAAAGAAAGAAAGAAAGAAAGAAAGAAAGAAAGAAAGAAAGAAAGAAAGAAAGAAAGAAAGAAAAGGAAGGAAGGAAGGGAGAAAGGAAGAAGGAATCCTTACCATGCTCTTCAGATCCTGTTCTTGGAAAAATGCAGCTGGACGGGGACTTGTTAAACAGAGGGTCTTCTTGGAGACACAGCGGAGGATGTGGGACGTTCAAGCGCCGGAAATTTCTGGCCCTCCCTCCCTTCTTTCCAAAGATCCACATGCCTGTCAATCTGTATTAAACTAGAACAATGCGGAAGCAGCTTTAGTCCATCTCATCCACACATGCACACCAGCACTTCACACCTTTTCAAAGGTATGTCAAAAAAAAAACGGTTAAAAAATATTTTTAAGTGAATACATATTAAGCACATATGAAGTTCAGAGGTAACTTCCCTGGATTTTGTTGTAGGACGTGAGTGGATTGACAAAGTAATTATTCTAGTAGTTATTCAAAGTAATGATTCTCTATAATTATAGAGGATCCGCTAATTTGAGGCTATTCTATGCATCATTTTCCATGATCCTGCTCTATAGTTTTTGACTCAATAGATCGTCATTTAAATTCACTGAATGACGAAATACCATTTTACTTATAGGTTTATCAAATTCTGCAATGTGGCCAGCTCAGTGCTGGAGGAAAGGCAGTCCTTATCTTACAGGTGGCTGGAGAAGGAATCATTGTACATGCAGTATGTAATGAATGTAGCTTGTGGGAGAAGGTACTAGGGCACTAACTTGGCAGTGGGAAGGTCACCCCATAGGAAGCAGCCTTTGTGCTGTACCTTGGAGGCTGAGGCAGAGTGAGAGTGGAAGGACACAGCTCCAACAGAGGGACAGACAGACACATCAGATCCAAACATCACTGCAGGTGATGGGCAGACATCACTGGGTTTTGTGGAGAATATCTATGGTCAGGCTTAACCATTATTTGGCAATGTGCTCCTTGAACTTTAAATTACTTGACGGGGTCTTGTTAAAATGCCGTTTCTGATTCATCAGGTCTTGGGTAGGGCCTGCGATTCTGCATTTCTAAGGAGCATCCAAGAGATTTTGCTCATCTGAGGAGGACAGTTAGAGTACAGATAACCCAAAACAGCTCCTGCAAAAATACTTAGAAAATCTGCATAAACTATTATATTAAAATTTAAAAATTCTTTTAAATGTGTGGCTGAGTCCCCCCAAAGATAAACAAAATCCTCATGGGCCATGAGATAGCGAGCCTGGATAGTATACAATAGAGAATAACAAGCCAAGGCAAAAGCAACCACTTTGGCAAGATTTGCTAGCCAGTGGGACCTAGGAGACATCCAGAGCAGGAGACAGGGCCTTGGACCCCCTGGACTGAATTCATATCCTCGCACAAAGCCAGGACCTCTGAAGGGTTAAACATCTGTCAAACTGTGCACTGGAAAAATTCTCCCAGGGACACAAGGGAAAAAGGAAGAAGCTCATCCTATTCTATGTCATAAGTGGAGTTAAAAAAAAAAAAACTTCTGGGACTTCCCTGGTGGCGCAGTGATTAAGAATCCACCTGCCAATGCAGGGGACACAGGTTCGAGCCCTGGTCCGGGAAGATCCCACATGACGCAGAGCAACTAAGCCCGTGCACCACAACTACTGAGCCTGTGCTCTAGAGTCCATGAGTCACGACTACTGAGCCCACGTGCCACAACTACTGAAGCCCGCGCGCCTAGAGCTCGTGCTCCACAACAAGAGCAGCCACCGCAATGAGAAGCTCGCGCACCATAAGGAAGAGTAGCCCTGCTCGCCACAACTAGAGAAAGCCTGTGTGCAGCAACGAAGACCCAATGCAGCCAAAAATAAATTAATAAATAAATAAAATTTTTTTTAAAAAGCTTTTGCTGAGAGTTTGGAGTTATTGCCTTTGCCTCCTATGCCTGTGGTTTCCAATTTATATACCCCTCACTCTCTTGGAGGCCCAAAGCTAAGAGATAATTAAACATGGTCCTAGGTCAGGGATTGATCTCAGGTGCCCTCTGCCTGCAGCGGCTTGAAGCAGGATGTCAGTTCCAGACCAGAGATTGAGGTCAGGCCACAGCAGTGAGAGCACTGAATCCTCTCAGAGCAGTGAGAGACCAGTAGCCAGTGACAAGGCCCTGACCCGTCAGCTGTGTAAAAATGAATTTCCACATAGAGAAAGAAAGTAGGGAAGCAAGTAAAGTGTTTATTAGAAGGAAAAAGTACATGTGGATAGATACACAGGCGGGCTCAGAGACAGAGTCATGCCCGCATGGTAGTCTGAATCACTTATGTGGGGCATTTCTTCCGGGTTTCCTTTGGCCAATCATCTTGCTTTGCCTAGTTCTGAGTCCGTACATCTCAGGGTCCTCCCATGTGTGCACGCGCATCTCTTAGCCAAGATGGATTCTAGCAAAGAGACCTATGGGTAGGTTGATAGCACTTACTATGGGGTGATGTCCCCTCTCTTTTGACCTCTGAGGAGCCTTTCTATGCATGTGTAGTCGGGAAGGTCTCCTTGACCTTGAGAATGAGATCTGTGATCTCTATCTTTTATCTGGGTAGGGCTCACCTCTTCTCTCGCTCCTGCTATTTTGGAGTATCTGTCCACAGAGGACAACTCCAGCTGTTCCGCCTGGGGCCCATTTGTCTCCTGCCTCATGATAAGCCCTGAAGCCAAGAGTAACCTTACTTCCTCAGGTTGGGTTGAATGAGAATTCCACGGGCAAAATGCCCCTGAAGATGAACTTACAATGGGAAAGGTATGAAAACTACGAATGGGTGATACACCATGAGCAAGGGCCAGAAAACACAGTAAACAGCAGGATTGTCTTCCAAGAACTTCAAACAATAAAGCTCTTGGAAGCTACAAAATAAACATGTTTAAAATGATTAAAGATATCAAAGAAAGGTTAGGCATATAAGATCAATCATAAGGATATTTGAAGTGTCTTATCTGCTCTTCCTATAAAGTAAGGCCCAAAAAAGCAGATAAGGAAAGTCATTGCCCCTGGGCAGCCCTGAATATCTCTTGGTACAGAGATGTACCTTATCCCAATTTGTTCTGCCAGCACTTAAGATTTGAGTCCTGGTTGCAGAGTGAAAACAAATGGATGTTTTCCCCTCATTGAAGTGAGTTTCACTTAAGTTTCCAGAAAGGTGTATTAGATAGGCAATTATTTTTGATTTTTAAAAAAGCTAAATATATTAGAAACATTTTGCTTATTGTTGTTTCCTAGGGAATCAAAATAGTTCAGTAAGATTACAACTTCTGGTAAAAAGGTGTTTAGCATCTTCATAAAAAAAAGAAAAAATCTTGGATACATGAATGTTAGCAAAATAAAACTCAGCAGGTCTGATTTGCACATACATATTTAACCACTCAATGCCATCTTCAATATTTTTTCAGTCCTTCCTTTAGTCGTCTTTGTTACCTTTTTTGTTTCTAACGTGGTAGAATTTTATGCATACCTCTATGAGGGCATTGAAATCTATTGGCAAACTTAGGCCTACAAGCCAAATCCAGGCCACCTCATGTTTTGTATGGCCTATAAGCTAAGGATGTTTTTTACATTTTTTAATGGTCAAAACAAATCAAAAGCATTCTATTTCAAGGAACATGAAAATTATATGAAATTCAAATTTCAGCATCCATAAATAAAATTTTATTGGAATACAGCTCATTCATTTCCAGCAGAATTGAGCAGTTTGAACAGAGACTCTGAGCCTGAAATATTTACTGGCTGGCTCTTTACAGGAAAAGTTTGCTGACCTTTGATTGTTGCCTTTCATCTTCTTTTCTCTCCTACAAGTGGTTAAAAACAAAAAACTTATCACTGATTTGCAAAATAATTTGCTTTCTTTACTATACACAAAAACTGGTATGCAGAATGTGGTGTACTGGCATGCTGGCAGCAGAGCTTGAAAAGGGCAAGATAGTAATGTTGGTTAATATTTAGCATATTAAAGAGAGATGGTGTCTAAGCCTATGGGATGCTCATGTTATGCTATTTTACAAAACATTCTATCCATCTCCCTTAAAAATATGAAGTTGGTGCTATTTGGTTACCTGATTTAAAATACAGCATGTAATTGAAAGAACTAATACTATATATTTTTGAAAATATTCCATAATTCACATTTCCTATTCATTCAACCTGTGCATTCCTCCTAACAATGAGTATGAATTAACTATGCTTTGCTATATTGGTTTTACATGGTTTTCTGCCTTCTTCTCTAAATATAGGCAAATCATTTTTATTCATTAGTGTTCTGAAGAAAGAAATTTTAAAAATTAATTACACCAAAAGTTACTATGAGGTTTCAATTTATATAATCCTTAATTAACTATGTATGGATTATTCCCTGTGTGCTGCAGGAAAAAAAAAAAAAAAACACTGAGAAGACAGAAGACAGGGTTTCAGTCCTTGAGAATTAAAACCTTTGTTAATGACAGGAAAAAATTACATTAAAGACACAAAGGTGAAACAAACTATCAGAGAAAACACAAAAAGGATGCCAGTTGTCTGAGTTGACCAGAGCAGTAGAAAATTTCAAGTCTGTAGACCCTCTTCCTTGTTTATACAATATGGTCACCATGGAATAGATTTTACAAGTTGCTTGACTTAGATAAAAATTTAAATTAGTGTCAGCTTTAGAAATATTGATTAGATATCTCACAGAAATGTAATTTAATTATGGTGGGCTTCATAGCCAAGCATTTGCTGTCAAAAGACATGACCGATTCACCCCATTTGTGTCAAGAGAAGCGTTGTTTCCATAGGTGAGCATTCCATGTTTCAACACAGGTTTGGTTGCAGTATGTGAGGAGTATCAACATTTTTGAGTAATTCTCAATTGAAAAGAAGCTTTCTAAATTCTCATACTTCTCAGGGAACTACTCAGTTATTAATAAACAGTCACTCCAAGGTTTGCATCAAGCACAGAAACAACCACACTTTTTTATAAATAATTTTATCTAAATATTAGAACAACACAATCTGTTTTCTGATATTTTAAAAGTTACTCATGCTTTCAGTTCATTTAACCTAGAAAACCTAGAGGTATAAATCTTTTATCTCTAATCCCCCAAGATACCCAACCCCAATAAAATAATAACTTTGGACTTCTGTTTCCTGAGGCTTTTCACAGATTTGCACTGGCAGTCACCTCTGTTGAGTTCATTCCTTGGGCACTATTTTATTTTATGGAGCACAATCATAGCCCTGTTTGTTCTGCACCAGAGATTTGACAGTCTGTGGACTATGTCTGCTATTCTTTTGTAACACAGTAAGATATATTGTAAGCCTCTGGGTGAAAGTTATTAGGTTAGTGCCAGAGCTTATGTGTTTGCCTGTGCTGGGAATAAGATAGGAAAAAAACTCAGCTTTGAACGCTTTTGCTTAGTATTTCTGTTTTGTCTACGAATGAATCAGATTTGTATTATGCAATGTTTCAAGGGGAGAACCCTTTATTTTCCCAGAGTTTAGAGTGCTAATCTTGCCACTCAAACATGCTTTCACTCTTGAGGGAGCATCTATTGGATTGAGTCTACAAGTCAGGATGGGCAAAAGATTCTATTGATTTTGAATGACCACCCAAGTGGAGTAATTTACATCTCTGGTTATTTGCTGTGTGGTGGAATGAAGAAACCTCTTGACAAGACAGTGGCATAAATTCTGGTGAGGAATTAGCCATCTCGATGGAAGGTGCTTGTTCCACATAATGTAATTATATAGTCTAGAGGGGTTCTGCCTCAATAAGACTTGTAAGGCTACCCCGCATTTTTATGTGAATTATCATGTCATACCATCTTGATTTCTTTTTCTTTGTCTTTCCTTTTAAGTCTATAACTTCAATATTCATTTTATCTTTTTATTTTCATTTTTCTTATCCCCTTTTTTTCTACATTTATTTTTTCCTCTTGCCTTTGTTTGGATTTATCCTTTTTTTGTTTTCTTAATTTTTAAATTTTTTAAAAAAATTCTTGGCCACGCTGCAAGGCTTCTGGGATCTTGGTTCCCCGACCAGGGAACGAACCTTCACCCTCAGCAGTGAAAGTGCGGAGTCCTAACCACTGGACCACCAGGGAATTCCCTAACATTTTTTTCTGATTCTATTTTTCCACTATTATTTGTAAGATATCATTTCTTTTAAATTCTTTTGATCATTGCCATTGAAACTGTAAGATGCATACTTTAAAATGTGTAAAATTGGGGGCTTCCCTGGTGGCGCAGTGGTTGAGAGTCCGCCTACCAATGCAGGGGATGCGGGTTCGTGCCCCGGTCCGGGAATATCCCACCGGTCCGGGAAGACCCCACATGCCACGGAGCGGCTGGGCCCGTGAGCCATGGCCGCTGAGACTGCATGTCCAGAGCCTGTGCTCCGCAACGGGAGAGGCCACAACAGTGAGAGGCCCGCGTACCACAAAAAAGAAAAAAAAGTGTGTAAAATCAATCAGAATCTTTACTCTCCCTTGAACAATAAAAGGACCTTAAGATGTGTTACTTCCAGCCACCATCCCCTTTCTACTTTAATCCAATAATGTTATTCAGGCTTAAACTCTATAGAGATCTTTTTTAAAACCTAACCAACTAAATATTATTATAATTGAGTTGTATAGTCAGCATTTGTTTATTCTTACCCACATTTTAAATAATTTAATTTATTCACAATTCCTTCTAGAATCCAAGGGTTTCCTTTTGGGGTCATTTTTCTTCTTTGTGATTATCCCTTACATATTCTCTTAGTGAGGGGATGTAGGTGAGTTTTGGAGTTTTCAAAGGGTCCCCAGTAAGTTGCACACTTCTTCCCTGCTGTGTTCTGACCGTTGAGAAAGAAATATTGGGTAAATATAAAGAACACAATATTTCCTTGACTGCAAGAGATACAGTATAATGGTGGGCAAAGGTGATATTCTTGGTGGAGTTGAACAGAAGATAGCCTTCTGTGGGCAACCTGCTCCCAAGTAGTAAGAGGTATTAACTCCATAAAGCTGCTTCTTTTGAATTTCCCTGAATTTTCTCTATTAAAGGGACAGAAGGAGGTCTAGAGTTACACTAATTTAGGTCCCTTTGGAGGGCGCTATCATGAGTGAGTGATGTATCACAAGTGAGCAAATAGTGTTTCCCATTAGTAATAATAAACTCTCAGTTTTAGTTTAATCTCCTTTTAGTTTTGAATGATTGTGTTTTGAGAATGCAGCTCTAGATTGATAGTTATTTTTTCTTAGTATGTGGAAGATATTTTACCACTCTTTCATCTTTTATGACTGCTGTCGAAAGTAGGTTATTAATTTTTTTTTAGCTCACTGTAAGTAAACTGTGTTTTTCCTCTGGATCCTTTTAAATTTTTCCTTTTGTCTTTCGTGGTTTGTACTTAGACTAAAATATTCTGAATGTGTACTTCTTATTTATCCTGCTTTTAATATTTTGAACATTTTAATGGAGAATACCTGTCTTTCTTAAATTCTGGATAGGTTTCAGCCATTATCCATTCAAATATTGTTTATTCATCATTCATCACCACACAAAGCTCCATTTTTCTTTAATGTTCCTTCATGTTTTCTACCCCCTTTTCCATTTTATGTTACATTTGATGCAGTTTTTCTGGTTTTTAACTTCTTATTCATTAAGCCTCTCTTCAACTGCATCTAATCAGTTAATGATTTTATTGGGTTTTAAAGTTCACTGTGTGTGTATATGTATATATATATATATGTAATGCATATATATGTGATGGATATATGTATATACACATATACATATATATAGTTTCTAGGCATTCTATTTGTTTTGATGTTTCTAGTATTTTTGATATTTTGATAGCCTTTTTTCATGAATCTTCAGTTTGAGCAGGACCCAGTGGGGATATCTCGCCTCTCTTCCACCTAACATTGGCTAGATGAACTCAACTAAGGCAGTAGTATCTACTTTTTTTCTGGCTGTAGATTTTTCTTCACATAGATGTCTCCATAGAGCCACTTGACTTCCTCAGATCATTATGTCTGAGTTCCAAGAAAGAGTATGCCAAGATATAGAAAAGTGGAAGCTCCCAGTTGCCTCAAGCCTGGCCCAGAAACTGGCACCCTGTCACCTCCACTGGTACTGCATTGTTCAAGCAAATCTGAGCCCAACTTCTAGGAGAGGACTTTGACTCCACTTCTCAATGAGAGGAAAGCCAAAGAACTTTGGGACACGTTTCACACTTCCACAGGTGCACTGACATCACATGATGTATTAGTATCACATGACATGATATTATTCATTTTAGACTTTGAAAAATCAGAGAAATACAGAATAAAGAAATATCTTTTTAGAATTTTAAAATGGACAATTAGAATTGCTAAAAACAGCACTGTTTGTCTGGCATAATGTCCCTGGAGGTTCATTTTGGGCTACGTATATAAAGATTGATGTACATAATTCTACGTAACTTCATCTTTGCCAGAGTTCCCCTCCCTCTTTTGTCTTCATGCGATACAGTCCACTGTTCTTAAACATAACAAGTGTTTATACATTTGTCATAAAAATATACTACTTTCATTTTATCAAGAACATGACAGCATCCCTAGGAACTGAGTGAATGTTTCTGATTCATTGGAGAAACAGCACAGACAGTACCATATGACCGTTCAAGAAGGAGATCCATTGTTGAATGAATGGAAAATAGCAGTAAATCCAATTTGACAATAGAGCTCATTTTTTGTCATGAAATACTTAAAATTTTTTCTGGAGACTTGCCACTAGAACTGTTTGATATTTAAGAGTACTATTAAAAATTTTAGAGCTACAATTTCTCCCAGGCATTCATTTTAAGGTCTTAAGAATGAATGGTTTTATGTCCAGATAATATTTTCTAATTCCATTCTAGCCTGTCTTCTTTTACAATAGAGTCTCTTGAGTTGGGAGTTTGAGTGCTAAATTTCATCTTGGGCTTCATGTTTTTACTAGATTTAAAGATGGATTTGCAGTTGTCCTGCTGACAGGGCTTCAGAGACACAATTATAAAAAGGCATTCGGTTGGTTACACGATCAGGGAAAGCAAAGGAGGGCTTTGGTGCAATTTAAAGCTGAGCATCCTAAAAAGAGCTTTCTAGAAATGACTCATAAATAATCTCCAACAGGGCTCCAGTCAAATGATGACAAAAATCTTTTAAGTCCCAAATATGTGCAAATGAATCCCAATTTGGCTTTGAATTATGTTTTTCCTTTTATTTGATTCATTTTGAAAGTCAGCAGTGTCATCATTGTTTCTTTCAGAAGTAGCAAATACATCTAAACTTGGACATATGGAATTATTGGGCTTCTGGTGGACGAATTAATCCCCCCAAAGCTTGAAAACTTAAAAGCCAAACTTCTGGCATATTTTCAGCTAGACTCTGAGGCATCAGACTAAGTGGATCTTAATTCCAGTGCATGGATATAAATCTAATAGAGAGGCTATTTATGCATATTATAAATTATTGGTGAACAGTGTATGAAATGCAGTCTGAATTATCCATTGAAAATCCACAACCAGGTATTCAGGATGAAGTACTATGAGTTGTTATGTATTCACTGTCTAAGCGTTCTTTTTCCATGGTAAAAGAAACACACATTTTCCATATGTGGATCTAACCAGGTAGAAAATTATTTTGCAGACATACTGACACATGAGGAAGTTTCCCCCACGCACAATGACGCCTCTGTTCAAGCATTGCTGTGAGTTGTATTTAGCCTTTTTCACTCTAGTCCTCTTCCCTAATTCTTTGCTAATCTAATATCTCAAACTGATCATATTCAAGATAAGACTAGTCTCCCCCATTTCTCAACCTCTCACTCAGGTTAGAACACTCAGAGATGGGCTTTGAGTCCTCTTTCTTTCTCTCCTCTCACCTATGCAGCCCCATTGCTCTTGACTTTGCCTCCTTAGTGTTTTAAAGTTGGTCATTCAGTATCGATTTCTTCTGCGACTGACGGAGTACAGCCTGTTCTCTTCTTGCACTTAGACCAATGCAATAGGCTTCTTGTATGTCTCCTGGCTTCCAGATTCTCCTTAGTTTTTTAGTATATCCTTGCCACTGGGGTTAGGCTGTTAGCTTTTAAAAATACAAATCTAATTGTGTCACATGTTCTTTTATAAAGGTTTTGGAATTTCCTATTGCATACTACAGAATTAAATCCAAGCTGCATGGGCTAGCTCTGCATTCCCATCGTATTTCCTGCCACCTTCATCCACACGCATCCCAGGCAGATTCTCTGCAGTTGTGGTTTGTTTCATGTTTTCCTCTGCTTGCATTCTATCTCAGTTCTTCCCTGACATTGTCCTATTCATCTTTCAAACTCAAACTTCAATATCACCTCTTTTCGAAGTCTCTTTTGAGGCAAAACAAAGCCATTCCTTTATCTTTTTTTCTTTTAATACCCTCAGTATTATATTTTAATATGTGATGAATATTTACCTAGTAGTACTGAGCACTTCCTACTTAATGACCACTGTGTCTTAGTCTGGGCTGCTGTAACAAAATACCGTTGAACTCAGTGGCTTAAATAACAGCAATTTATTTCTTACAGTTCTGGAGACTGAGAAGTCTGGAGTGAAGATGGGTTTATTCTGAGATATTTCCTCTTGGCTTGTCAGTGGCCACGACTGCACAGTGTGCTTAAATGACCTCTCCTCCGTGTTCTCAGAGAGAGCGCAAGATTTCTCATGTCTCTTCTTATAAGGGCACTAATCCCACTAGGAGGGCTCCACCTTCATGACTTAATTACCCCAGTTACCTCCCAAATGCTCCATCACCAAATATCATCACATAGGGGGATTAAGGCTTCAACATACAAACGTGGAGGGGACACCAACATTCAGTCCCTGACACACAGCAACCTTATTCTACAGATGAGGGAACTGAGGCTCAAGGAGTTTATGCATGTCACACATGCAGCAAGTTGCAATTCTGAATCCGGAACCTACTGTCTAACTATTTTGATAAATTAGCTCTGTAACTCCCTTGGTTCACCTTGTCTTCTTCTGCTCATCTTCATATCCTGATGCCTAGCACATAGGTGATAATTGCCTTAGGTCAGGTTCCTGGGTAAAAAGAGTCTTAGAGACATGTGTGCAGAGGTTTATTGGGGAGGGCATCTGTGATCAATACATGTAAGGGAAAGAAGGAGGCAGGGCTGGACAAAGTGAGGAATTGAATTGTGATGCATTTGCAGCAAAAGTCTCAGCTCATCACCCAGGGAGCTCTGGAGCTAAGATGGCTCTTAAGATCCATCTCATCTGGAAGGCAAGTGAACTGGACATTTATATCCCTGCTTTGACCAGTTTTTGGGTGTGAGCTGTCACCAGGGTGTAAACTTGTGCAAGGTTATTTCCCTTCGAGAATGGGCCATCCACAGCCAACACTTTCAGCATGTGAGGGAGAGAATTCCTCAGTCCTGCAAGGGCCCTGGTGTTCCCTGCAGCACCCACAATAGTTATTTTTGCTATGTGTCTTCTTTTATACTCTCCAGTGGATCGATCGAGTTCTCTTTCCTATTTTATTTCCCCTACTTGTTGGGAAGTTTTATATTCAATATTTTTAGTAGATACACTTACATTTTTAAAAATGCATGCTTGACTTATTTGCATTTGAAGTTATTCACTATCTCTTTCTAACTCCCAACTGACACCTGGAGCCTCAGAACACTTGAATCCAATCACCTCCTATTGTCTTATGTGATATTGTCCAGCACTTTCCTTCCACTGTGTTTCTCTACATTTGCTACATGGCCATCGTGTTGCTGTTGTATTGGGCAGATTCCCTAAGATGTTTACGATTCATCAGTTCTTGTATCTCACTCCCTTTTCTGGGTTCAGTTTTCATCTTCTCGATACATCTCCTTTAGCTGTTCTTTCAGTGAGGATCCATTAAACATACCTTGTCTCAGTCTTCACTAGTCTGAACTTCTTTGGTTTGCCCCACCCTTGTTGATGAGTCATCATTTGGCAGATTGTAGAATTCTAGGATGGTAGTTATTTACTTTCAGCCCCAGGAACATACCATTCCAACTCTCCTGCCTTTGACGTCTTCAGCAGAGATCAATTCCTCAAGAGGGATTCATTGAGAGTTATCAGCCCCAACATCCAAGTAGCTGGTGGGGAATGAATGCCCTGGTTCTCTGGGGGTGGTTCCTGGCGGCATACCATACCATCCACTAGAGTAAGTCATCTATTACAGGGAAAAAACGTAGGGAAGGAAGAAGATATGGAGAAAACTCCCATTTAATTGTTTCATATTAAAGTTAGAGCTTGAGTGATTCTGCGAAGGCCTTCTGCCAGAAGTCTTAAAGTCAGTGGCCAATATACTAATTTTTAAAATTCTTTCATTTTCTGGCAAGTGTAATAGCATCTTCCCCCTTATCTCAAATGCTTCAGCCAGCCCATGAAGCAACATAAGAACTAGTTATTTTTCCTCTGATTTAGCAGAGGGTAAATTTTATTTTCATATGAACTCAAAAGGGAGGGCTTTCAACTGAAAGCCCCATTCAACTGAAATAGGGTTAGACTTTAAGGAGAAAAACAAGTTCCTCATTATTAAAGCCTGGATAACCTCAGCAAATTCAGCATATTTAATTATTCCATTCAGTCCAGGAAATTTCCTTGGAAGAAACTCTGAGACTGATATCTCATTATTTTGGTGAAACAGAATGGGAGGAAATGCTTCCTTGAATAGACCGTGTGGTGATGGCCGCAATGAAGGAACATGACCAAAGTTTGTCATATTTTCTCTTATTCGTGTTTTGTGGCTGCTGTCCACATATTCTGTGATAACTAACCATGCATACTTATTGAGTGTTACAGTATGTAGGGTCTGTCTTATAATTTATACACTACTGCTTCCATAAAGGCTTTGAGACAATTTATATAAACACAGGATTTTAAAAAATTGAATGAAGTTGAGTGAAAAAAATGAGAGTCAATTAGTGTGAAAGTTAATATACACATATACCCACACCACGGCTTGACAGAGTTAATAAAGTTGGACGCCATCATTGCTCTAGGCTTCCTGATGACTGATGAGAAGAGAAAGTCAAACAGGTACCATATTCCTTTTATGCTTTAGATAATGACATGAAGCTGTTTTTCTAGTAGAGAAGTTCGTACAAAAATCTTCTGTGGATCTCCATTTCCCAAATATCATCTCAAAATTTAAAAAAAAAAGAAGTTTAATGCTCTACATTATCTAAGGTGCTATGCTAGAAATAGAAATTTATATAATATTTTTGCCCATAAAATAGGAACTTAAAATTTGATTTGGCAGGGAGGTAAAAAAAAAATAATAAGAAAAGGATAGATGGGAACTTTCACATCAAAATGGCAAATTGATAACAACAATTAATTTCTTTTCTCATGACTTTCCTTTAAAAACCCCATGAAGGTGTTAAAATGCAAAATTACAAAAGCACTGCAAACTTTGAGTAAATATGTGTCTTCACTGACAATTCTTCTAGTTCTATAACCCAAGATAGAGCAAAAGGTGAAAAGGGAAAGTCTTTTTAATCCATTGTAACTATATACATCCCACTTTATAAATGTGTTGCCTACATCAAGGAAACCTGATTGCTACTCATGTTTTTTCTTTGGTCTTTCTCAAAGCTATCCATTCTTCTTTAACCACACTCACGTGTCCTTCAGTTATGTATTGATCTCACTTCACTTTGGTGGTCTTTGGAAAGATGCCCTTATTACTTCTTCTACCACATCTTTCAGACAGCTGCAGAATGACCGTTTCAGAAGTCTCAGGTCAACATTCAGATGAAGTTGAAACTCCACATGGCAACCAAAACTCTGTAAATTATGTGCCTGCTTTTCTAATCTCATCACCTAGGATTATTCTTTTGTAACTTACACGATAATATAAATTTTCATGAAAACATGCATGTTTCTGGGTCATTGCATATGCTGCTTTCTCTACTTGGATGTCCTTCTCTCTTGTCTACAGGACTATCTTCTACTTGCTCTTCAAAGTGCATTAAAATGTCCCTCCCGTGACGCCTTTGTGACACTCCCTCCCCCATCCAAATCAGTGCTCTGGGCACTGCATGACAATAACTCTCTACACAGACCTCTAACAGTTGCCATTCTCGTGGTTCACAAGTATGCCCATCAGACCATCACCTTCTAGTGTTTCGAAACTGTTCTCTACTCCATAAGAATTTGCTAAATCCATGGAGAAAAGAAAAAGAGTAAATTCATACTAGTATTTTGGCTCTAATGAATGAGTGCTGGAAGAAGGGGTCAAATTGGCCCAAACAAATTTTAGGATTGGTTCTAGATTTGATTATTCCAAGCATTCCATAATTACCTTTATTAGAAGTAGCTGAGAATAAACCTATTCTCTAACGAATAACCTTTCCATCATTTCATGGATCTCCTTTAGGTTCTCTTCTTAGATATATTAACTGTTGTATCAACTTCAGCAAATCAGTAAAATTCCCTCCTTGTTCGTCATGATATGAAAGGGCCATGTGAGAGATTTCTTCTGTAGGTCTTTTTTCCCTCCAGCTCAGTCAGTTTCTGTAACATTACCATATCAGGTTGTGCTGTTGCATAAAAGAATTTCAAGAGACTGCTTTTTAAATTTCCCCCTCACCCTGAGCGTGCCTTAGTCATAGGTTTAGTTTGATGAAACCTCGTATATCTATGAGATTTGTTCACCTACATTCCAGGAAGGCATTATTCAGGCTCTGGAGGAATCCAGGCTGCTTTCACAATGCCTTCCTTGTTGCCATGAGGTGCGGCTGGCAGCAGACACATGGCAGCGTGGTTCATATCTACACGGGCTAAGTCTCTTCTTAGTGCTTTGGAATAACTTAAGGCTAAATAATATTTGGTTTTCAATGGTTGCCATAGAAACACACTGAGATTAGGTGATTTACATCATGATTTCTGACAGCTGACCCAAAGCAGACTAAATAATTAAAAATCCATTTTTTTATCAGTGAAAATATCTTAGAGTAGAAAGGTAATAATTCAAGTATAGCAAGAGTTAATGCAGATGGGATGGATCATACTTTCCCTAACACACTTCTGACTTCTGTTCTGGCCTATATCATGCTGGCCTCCCAAGACGAGAGGGTTTTTCTTTCTTTCCTTCTCCCCACCCCCTTTTTTTTAAACTTCTGTTCTCTGTCATGTGGGCTTGGTGAGGACATTTTTATTTTGAATTAACCAGGCTCTTAGGATGTGAGATGAAATATTATTCTCTCATCAGGCTGCCGCCATCATACAACTTTGTGTTTTTACCTAAAGAAATAACCTCAGTAAGACTATTTTTAAAAGTGCCTGTGTCTAAATATATACTCCAGTTAATCTAGAAGATTCTTTAAGAGAAAAAAATTCAAATACAGATTTATTTTATTTCATCATCTCGAAGCAATCTAGAAAATAAAACAATAAATTGTGCATATGGCTATTGAAAAATCTAGGTTTTCAAATTAAATACATAGAATAGCATTGCAGATTGAATGTTGAGTCATCACAGGTCGTGCTTTTGCTACTTTGGAATAAGTGTTTTCTGAAAAAAAAAATTGGAACAGTGATGAGACATGTGGGGAAGGAAAAGGGAATGGGCATTTGTTGTGCATCTGTTACTTGCCAACCGCTGCTATAAGCTCAAATTTAATGCTCATAAGACTTATATAACAGGTCATTTTTAGGCACATAATATAACAGAGGCACCAAATAAAAAGTGGAAGTCTGCTTCTCTGAACTTCTAATATTTTTCACTAAATATTATCACAGTTAACAATTTTGTGTGTATCATTAGGGAAAAGAATATGTTTTGTATAAACCTGTGTACCTAATGTACTTTTTATATTCTCAAATAAAATCATACTATCTACCTCACAGTGCACCTTGATTAAATCATCAATCTTAGGGATTATTTAATATCAGCATACATATCTCATTCTTTTTAACACAATGTAGAATTTTATTTTATAATGTATTTTATTCAGCAATTTCCATCCTGATGTACACTTAGGTTATTCCATATTTTTCCTACTCTAAATTACACTATAATAAACATTCTTGTTCATATATCTTGAAATTTTCTAAGTACATATAGAACCAAATACTCAAAATGCAATCGATGGGTCAAAAGATATCTGTATTCAAAATTGTGTTGGATTCTGTCAACTTGCTTTTCAAAGTTGGTATAATAATTTTATGCCTCCCAATACCATTCTGCATATGTTAACTCTAATTCTATACCCATTTTATTGTTGCAACTCCAGAAGATTTTTGAAGATCAAAGATCTAAACAACCTGTTAAGAACCCTGCTCGGCATGACTGAAAACCTCTGGTCATATCAAAAAGATACCTCAATAGAGTTTAGATCAATAAGATTTTTTAAAAGGGGGGGGCATAATTAGACAATAGTATCAGTATGCTGGATAAACAAATGAAATCATGTTCGTTTGTAAATTCCATATTAGATTTTTAAAATTTCTTGAGAAGAATAAAACTTTAAAGCCAGTTGAGTGCTAATGGAGACATTTTCCTCCCAGGAGAATAGAGAAGAAATTGAATGGAGAAATCATGAAGAATAATAGACCCCAAAAATGTATTGTTTTAGTTGCATTTGATTTAAACTGGGGCATTATGCCTAGCCACCTAGAAATTACAAGAAAATAGAAGAGGATTGTAATTCTCCAGAAATTTACAGTTAAACATTCAAGAGTCAAGAAATAGTTTCAGAAAACACTGGAAAAGACCCTCCTAATCAGTGTGGCCGTCAAATAAATAGCACGATAAACGAATGGCCGGCAGTTTAGATATGAGAGTTGCCTTAGACAAGGGAAAGCTTTACAGAGAAGATAAGATTGAATGGGGGCCTGAAGAGACTCTAGACTCTGAAGAGGCCAGGCCGGCAGGGACAGTACTCCTGGGATAAAGCAAATCCAGTGACTTAATCTGACTATTTCACAACAGCATTATTTAATAGGTTAGATCCTTCAAACTGAGTTGCTTCGAGAAACTCATGTTTCTGTTCTTCGTTTTTTTGATTCTGCCTGAGGCCAAATGCAGAGGGGGTTGGTTTGTTTAGTTTCTTTTTTTTTTTTTTTTTTGGTGCAAATACAATTTTGTGGACCAGATTTATAGATGAAAACCAGCAGAATTTAATAAAAACTTCAACTGTCTTTTTATCACGATGTATTGCATTGTATTATGCTATGTTATGACGTATATTTTATGTTCCATGACTTCTTTTTTGTCATAGGACCTTGTGACTTTTATCAGCAATGTTAGAAAAACACTGTCATATGTACTTGGCTGATGAGAGCATAAGGTCAGCCTGAAATAAAGATAGAAATCAAAAACTCTTAAAAGGTCTTCATTTATCCAAGTTTCCCTTCATAGTACACCAAATTTTTGTCACTAGACTCTCTTTTGTATTAGAGTAAGGTCTAATTATGGCCCACCGCCTGTTTTTGTAAAGCCTACAATTTAAGAATGTTATTCAAATGGTTGGAGAGAAATTAAAAGACTAATATTTTGTGACACACGGACATTGTATAAAACACAAATTTCAATGTCGATAAAGTTTTTGAAACTCACTTGTCACAACAGCAGAGTTGAACAGCTGTAATAGGATTTGTATGACCCACAAAATATAAAATATTTACTATCTGGCAACGTACAGAAATGTTTGCTGACCTCTAGGTCGGAGGATGGATTTTGGAAACTCACAGTAAAAGTGCTGCCCGAATGGGTAGCAAGACAGGGGAACAAGGACCACATGAGACCCACGTGAGCAGCTTCCTGAATTTATACAGGAGAAGAGGTGCCTGTGATAAACATCAGGGGCTCTCCCCCTGCCTCCCATCAGTCCTGCTATCTTCAGCACAGCTCATCAAGTAGGTTCAAAGTCAAAGGTATTGGAACCAACTTCCAATCAGCTCAAAATTCCCACTCTCTCATCTGCTGTTTCAGGGCCCTGCTCAAAACCTCATCTGGTCAAAATCTTCCAACTTTCTAGATTCCTTCTGGGAACTTCCTTGACTGCTGTCCCTACTTGGAAAAGTTCCTCTCCTCCAAGTTTCTTTGCCCTGAATATGCTGAGAAAGGTTAAAACATGAAAACCCTAGACCAGAGGTTCTCACAGCCTGGTCCAATGGGCCCTTGGGCGTCTCTGCAAACCTTTCAAGAGGTTCATAAGATCGTGATATTTGCATGAAAATACAAAGATGTTATGTGCTTTCCCACTGTGCATCTTTTGACACAAAAGCAAAGGTGGGCAGAGCTGCAGGTGCCTGACTCAGCATAGCAGCACCAGACTGTATGAGCAGTCTCTATTCCTTACCACTGTGCACTCTCAGTAGGAAAAAAAAAATCCAGTTTCTCTTAACAATTTCCTGGGTGAAGTAGTAAAAAGTATTGCTTTTTATTAAATCTCAATCTTTGAGTCCATGTCTTACTCTTCTGTGTGATGAAATGGGAGGTCCACATAAAGCACTTCTGGTGCATGTCAAAGTGCAGTGCTATCTCCAAGAAAGCACTTGTGTGATGGTAGGAAATGGGCAATGGTGGGCCCTCTTGCATGTGAAACACCCTTTTCCTTGAAAGAATATCTGACAGACTAAATACGGTTATTCGTACACGAATATTTGGCAGACATTTTCTCAAAAATGAACAAGATGACACTGTCACTTCAAGGAAAACAATTGATAATGTTGGTTGCCTGTGATAAAATTTGAGCTTTTCAAGAGAAAATTAGAATTTTGAAAAACTTTTGTCTACTGTCATGATCTTGACAGCTTTCCAATACTACAAGACTTTTCTAATAAGATCCATGATGATATTAATGAATATGATTTTTTAATATTACATTGTGAAATGTGTTAAACTTCAGAAGAGAGGTATAGCTTAGTGAATGGATGGATGTCATTATCATCAGTACTACAAACCATGCATGGGTCAACTATTCTTTCAAAATTCAAGACCAATGGATTTCGATGCAACAGATGTGAAAAATTCATCAATATGCTTTCCTATTACCTATTGCAGCTAACCTTTAAGAAACGATTTGTTGAGATTTGCTGTGTTGCCACAATTATCTGAAAATGATTAAAACTATTACTCATTTCCCAACTACATATCTGTGTGAGACCAGGTTTTAATATACTTCAACCAAAACTACCTATCACAACAGATTGAAAGCAGAAGCAGATATGAGAATTCAGCTGTTTCCTATTAAGCCAGACATTAAAGAGAGTTGTAAAAATGTAAAACAATGCCACTCTTTTCTCTTTTTTGTTTTAGAAAAGGTAGCTATTTTTAGAATGTTACTTATACCAATATGTTTATTACTGGGACTTTATAATGGTTATTTCTAAATAAAGTAATAAATAAATAATAAAAACATTTTCTGTTTTTATTTCCAAGACGATAAATACCGACAGATACAACCCACATCTACAAAAGCTCTTTGGGATCCTCAGTCATATTTAGGATTATAGAGAGGTCTTGAGACCAGAGAGTTTGAGAATCACTGTCTCAGGGGCCAGAGAGAGGAACTGAAGCAAGAGGAAATGAGAATCACCTTGATTAGAGCCAAAGTGGGGACAACTCAGCTGTGGTCGAGGGGGTGGATTAGGAGTGGGCTTAACTTGCAGGATATGGAGACTCTGGGGATGTAAGGGGAAGGATAATTCAGGGAGCCTGCCAGAGGATGTGGACCAGGTTTCGGCAGGGTAGGCCCTGTGTCCTTGTACTGCTGCTTAGAAAAATCTGGCTGTAGATTATTTTTTTATTGAGATATAATTGACACATAACATTCTTTTGCATGTGGCTGTCCAGTTTTCCCAAAACCATTTATTGAAGAAGCTGTCTTTTCCACATTGCGTATTCTTGCTTCCTTTATCAGTAGATTAATTGAACATATATGCATGGGTATATTTCTGGGCTCTCTGCTCTATTCCATTAATCTCTGTGTCTTTTTTTTTTGTGCCACTACCATACTACTTTGATTACTATAGCTTTGTAGTATAGTTTGAAGTCAGAACATGTGATACCTCCAGCTTTGTTCTTCTTTCCCAAGATTGCCTTTGGCTATTCGAGTTCTTTGTGTTTCCATACAAATTTTAGGATTATTTGTTCTTGTTCTATGGAAAATGTCTTTGGAATTTTTATAGGGGTTGCACTGAATCTGTAGATTGCCTTGGGGAGGACGGGTGTTTTAACAATATTAATTCTTCCAATCCATGAGCACTATATATCTTTCCATTTATTTGTGTCTTCCTCAATTTCTTTCATCAATGTTTTCTAGTTTTCATTGTACAGGTCTTTCACCTCCTTGGTGAAATTTATTCCTAGGTATTTTATTCTTGATGTAACTGTAAATGGGATTATTTTCTTAATTTCTAGTTCTGATAGCTTGTTATTAGCATATAGCGATGAGATCGATTTTTGTATGTTGATTTTGTATTCAGCAACTTTACTGAATTTATTAGTTCTAACACTTTTTAGTTCTGGTTTTCTATATATAATATCATGTCATCTGCAAATAGTGATAGTTTTATTTCTGTCTTTCTGATTTGGATGCCATTTATTTCTTTTTCTTGCGCGCATTATTTTTCATAGTACCTCTTAGGTAGGAGGCCTTGGAAAACAGCATTTGTGTTCTTTCTCCGTCCCTCTGATTTAGGAGAACAGGTTTGTAGAAAATGAGAGCCTTTCTCCCCCCATCTCCCAGCCACAGTAACAGAAAGTATATGTGTCTTCAATGTGACTTTAAGCCGTGAACATTCAGGGAGATCTTGCTTGCCCTTAAATTTAATCCTACAACGTTGTTCATGTCTAAAATACAAATAACAACAATTTGTAATTAGAGATAAAAAGCTTAAATCCCATATATGATCAGGACCCCTCGGTTTCCATGTTCTCTTCTTTTAATCCCCTCTCTTTCTGTTACTTCTTTTCTCCTTATCTTTTCTGGGGTACATAACTCTGTATGTTGCCTCAATTTCTTTCATGGGATGAGGTAGTTTACAAATAATGATAAAGTCAGCAATGCAAGAAATAATATTTTGTACATCAATTTAATCTAAACTGTAATCAATGATATTCAACTCTCTCCTATTTCCACCAAATATTTTGCCTTTTATTCCCTTAATGTTGAAAATACTATGGTTTGATATTTTTACTCCAGTAGTAAATATATATATATATATATGGTGGTGAAAATATTAAAAAGGAAAAAAATACAGGACCTTTCATATGAAAGTAATGGATTTTGGTAAACAGAACAGCAATCTATTAATAAGTACTAAGTGTTTATTCATCGGCCTTTAGGATGTGAATTTCTCTTAATAAAACCATTTGGTGATATATTTAAATTGTGCTGAATATGATGGTTGGCAATGGAAAAATGGTAAAATACAAGCTTATCAGGCCACCAGAGGAGTAAGCTTGGGCAGTAACAACAAAAAAGTGGGTGTGTACTCTTCTCACTTTCTTCATATTTCTCTCTCCCCCCATTGAGGGGATGACGGAGAAGATGATGCTGTGACAAGTCCTGTGTATGAAAGTTACAGGAAGTAGAAAAGGGTATGAGCTGTTGAGAGTGATTTTGTCTCACTTTTAGGAAAAAGGTCAGAAGATCATAATTAGACCAGAAAAGATTATTCCATTTGTAGATATAATTGCTAATTTTTTAGCAAAACTGATTAAACTTCAAATTTTTTGTGAAAAGTGTATTCTTTTCAAACCAATTTCTCACATTTTCAGGCCCATTTGTAATTATTCTTTGCTTTTTGAAGCTGAAGCACTGGGAAATGAATCAGAGCCTGTGCGTTGGGCAGTATTTTGCACAATCCAGCAATCCACCTGGAGCCAGCCTTTCAGGAAGCTTGGGGCGCTATGAAAGAAACTAGATGAGTTTTTTCTTTTACATTTAAAAAAGTTTGTAGCACTAGGTAAGTCATATACCTGTCACATACACATGGTCTGTGTCTACATGATGCCAACACAACCATTAAGAAAGTGAAAAATTGGATCAAACCACTGACTTATTAGTTGTTTTACTGAACTCAATTTTTTTCCTTCACATTTTCATTTACTTTTGCTCTTTCCCTTACTCAGTGAAATAGGTTCAAATACCCAGTTTGTGTTTTTGTAATAGGACTTTTTATTTTCAGATGACACGTTTCCCACTTAAAAAATGTTAAGCGAGTGATTCAGTTGACTTTATTTTGGTACTTTATAAGCTTTAAAATATTTTTAATGGATGTACGTTATGAGTTCAAAGACTGATTAATTTATCTTCCTGAGGGTTTCTAAACTTACTGAATTTCTTATCTAAATGATCTCTGAATGTGCAACAAACACTAGGTGTGTCACCTTTGCATTCCCACGAGCCTCCTGTTTATGAACGGGGTCTTGTCCCATGTATGCAGGTGTGAGGTGAGACGTTCACACTCCATCACTACTGAATGCCAGGCAATGCTTTGGGAGGCAACACATACAGAGATTGAAAACCTGCTTTTAAAAAAAATACAATTTCAAATCCATTATCTTTTTTGTATACTTTCATAGACCTAAACTGTAGAAAAATGGACATAACTCAATCTGAAATCTCCTCCATCTATTCCAATTAAACTGTTTTCTTTCACTTAGTCCAGTGGCATTATGCTATTCTCAATGCTTGGTTGCCTTTTATGCTATGAAGGTATTTGAAACCAACTTTTATGGAAAAATACAAGTATCTGGTTTATATCATTAAAATGACCTTAAGTCATGCCCAGTGCTGAAGTTGAATAATTGACAAGTAATTTTAAAACGTTATAATTGGCTTACTATCTTAAGCTTTAATATTTTCAATCTAAAAATACTCATAAACGTTGATGTCATTTTGAATACAAAGTAATCTGACTCACTATAGTTTAAATAAAACTCATAGTTTGTATATGACCAAAGAGTTTGCTGGGACTGTTCACTTCTAAATAGGTTGTTTTCATGTTATCTAGAGGCAAACTAAGACACTTTCAAACTCAGACTCTTTAAATACATAGAAGACTCTACTACGGTCAAATACGAAGGAAGTAGGAAAATTAGTTGACTTGGGTCAATGTGACATAGAGGTACTTATACATTTTGATTTAAAAAAATTTTTTTTTAATTCCAACATACATTCTGAGAGAAATGAATGATTTTTATGAATAGACTTTTACATGAAATAAGAAGGTCTACCTGAGTGATTCTAAAGCCTGAATTTTAAGTTCCTGGAGCTCAGGAATAACTGGAATGCCAATGTCAGGGCCTGCACTTACAGTACCTTGCTTTAAAGAATGGCCTAGTTGCTACATTGGTCAAGTCTTTCCAGGAACCAAAGATCAGGGAGGAGGTAAACCTAAGAACTTAGAATAAAGTAACAAAAATGAATAGATCAAACACGACCTGTAACTAATCTGCGTGTTCCACAACGGGTAAAATCACTTTGATATCTTTAAGTCGTCGAATTAGTAAAGCTATCTTTCTTGTAATGAAGACTTTGAGATTGCCATTTAACTTCAACCTTGAAATATTACCCTCCAGTATAATCAAATATTTAGCCAAAATTAACATTTTTAAAAAAGGAAACCTGGTTTGCATGGTTAAGTACCAATTAAAAATGATAGAAAATTCTTTATAATTTTATAGCTATTATGAGAAACTGAGTTCCTAGTCGTATGAAAATACTGATGCATACTTAACTTAGTTCATATGTTTTGCTAAAATTAAAGAATTATGTCATGTCATATATCCCAACATACCTTTTTGTTGTTGAATTAATTCTTTCACAATTAAAAAAAAGTGATTATGATACTTAGGTCCTAACTACATATTATATATTAAAAAATGAAAAAAAAATATATAATTGATGATGCCTTTAGTAGAGAATATGAATAACAGAGCCTAGAGCTTTTGCTTCATTAAGATAACTAATCAAGCTGGTCTTAAAGCATTTTTGCTTTTTTTGAGCTCCTGTAGTTTTTAAATATGCTTTCTGTTTCATCTGGTTTGGTTAATATCTCAAACTTCTTTAAAAAAAGATTTTCTAAAGAATAAAATCAATTTGTATTATCCCAAATGGAAGCATCCTATTTTTATAATAATTTATTAAAAGCACTTTAATTAAGAACCTGTTAGAATACTTAGACTTTATAGGAAGACATCTAGGAGAAGTTATATTTTATCAATTTATTTAACTTCATTAAAAAGAAAAATTAAACTTTGGCTAGTATTAAGATCAACAGTAACATAAAACTTTAATATGTATTTTGATGCTCAAATGTTATTGTAGCCTGAACCTGACCATGCATTCTTTGATTTGTAATTTGTTTTTACCTCAATCTTTGCTCCATAGATCAAAATAGAAACGTTTTGCAAGAATTATAAAACAGCAGCTACAAATCTGTTGTTAAATTCATAATAATCTGAAACATATGGATAGATCCCCTTAAGTACTGTAGTTCCACAATTCAAGGCAAAAAAGTGAGGATGGATATTTGGAGGTTTATTGCTGAGTTCATCACTTTTCGGAGACTAGACAGGTCTAGTCCAACATCCAAACATGTCCATTTATCTCACAATAGGATTTTATTGCCGATACCAAACTGTGTTAATTATGTGTTATAAATGTTGTCTTGCAGGATAGTCACCAACTTATATTTTCAATATTAGCTTTCACATTTTTGTTTATCTCCTTTCTTGGTGTGTAATTGTTTGGCAAATTGCTTCAATGATATGTAAGGCTTGAAGGTAGTTATTCCTACCTAGTACTATTTTGAGATTTTAGGAGGCTCAACAAATAAGACCTCTTTCTCCATCCTTAGTTAAAAATTTTGAGATGGGAGGGGGATGGGGGAAGAGAGAGAGAGTGAGAGAGAGGCAGCAAAGCTAGGTGGATGGAGTTTAAATCTGCGACGGATGAAAGCCGAGATTCAGGTAAGACTATGAACTGCAACAATGGACTTCCCATGCTCTGAACACCCGAACTGAACCTGCCCATCTAGGACAGGCTGCTGCACCGATGGCCAAAGCCTGTCCTTTCACCACTTCGGGCGCTAGGAGTACAGCTGACCGTGAGCTCCCCACTGGCTCCACGCAGAGAAGCAGAAGAGTGTCCAGCCCCTTCCCCCAAGCCCACTGCTCTGTTGGCAAAAATCTTTCAATAATGTCCCAATCTCTTAGGATAAATTGCTTCTGTATCCTCACATGGCTTCAGTGCGAGATCCAGTGCAATTGAAATTTGTGTTCTGGCTCATTTTCATGGGCATTGTGTATGCTGTTCTCTCCTGGACCACACTCTTCTCTGACATCAGATTACAGCCAAAGTGTCACCTCCTTGCAGAGATACTCCAAGGTTTCTATAAAATGGGAACTTGCCCATCACGACGACTTCACATTTGATTACAGACACTTGCTTCATGTCTGAGCTCTGTTTCAGAGTGTGTTTTCCTAACACCAGGGACTGTTTCTGTCTTGCCCACCAGCATACTCCTAGTGCTTCATTTGCACAGGATAGACCATCGGTAAATGGGTATTTAAATATACGAATGAACAAGCAACTGAGCGCACATGTTGGTGAGTACGAGAGGGTGAAGCCAACAGTAAGACAGAGGCATTAAGTTGTTTCTCAGAAATGTGGATGCAGTCATGTTCATCTGTTGATTTTAGTCCCCCTGGGATTCACTGCATACATTTCCAGGGTGCCAGGTTGATGGTGTAAATGTCCAGTCTGTGGCCTTAAAAGATGATGGGGCAGCCAGCTCACCGTGGGTAGAACCCAGGGCCTTATCCTTATCAGCACAGTATGTAAGGAGACCAGTATGAACATACAGATGTACATTTTATTAAGCTTTATTGAGGTTACATAATTGACATTTTCAGCTGTAAATTTTTAACTACTGCAATTTATGTAAAATTTGGTGAGCTAAAGTATGCAGAAAATCATTACCATGTGAGGGGTTAATAAGTAATTTTTGACGATCACTGGTGCTAGAGCAGATTGCCCGGTTTTAATAAACTGCAAAGAAAGGTTCAAGAACCCTTGATATTACCCCAACTATTTTAGTAAGTTAATGTTTTTTCTTCTCTACTCCCTGGCGCCTGCCAAGAGCAGGAGGAAAAAATCTGGATTACTTGGCATTTATTGGGTAAACAGCATTTCATTTTTACACAAACGTTGACATTAATTAAGTCTTCTAACATCTGGGATGTAGGTAAGTGTTCTGCTAATTTTGTGGAGAAGGAAATGAAATCCCAGTGGCCTGGCAGAGTGCCAAGGTGCAAGTCGACTTCAGGACCGGGAGTGCTACTTGGGAATTTTCGGCTGTGAATCTTCTGTTCAACTAAACGAAACTCATAAGAGAAAAGCATGTTGGGGGTATATTCCTGTTTTTGTGTTTCCTATCAAACCTGGAAGGCCCAATAATCTCATGAGAATTTCTGTTTCCAATCTCAGTTTTATAAGTAAGTGAACCACAGTAAGCATCACACAGGAATCTCCAATGTCATACATTCATGTGAATCAGAATTTTGAAAAATATTTTTACTTTCTACTCCTTTTTCTCTATATTATTTTATTTTTGTTCCTTAAAAGTGTATTTCAACCCATGAAACCCAACCCTTTAAAGAAAATCATTGTGATTATAAAATGAAGGCTATCCAAATAAATGTCACACCTTTTTTTTATTTCTACCATTTTGTAGTAGGTGCTATTTTGGTCATATGGCACAAATCAAAAATATTTTTTAAAAAACCACTTATCCATCTTGGAAAGAAAACTTCCATCATAATTGCTTAAAAATTTATAGTGTAAGACCTAAATAAGTCAACTCAAATGTAAAATAGATCCACCCACCCCCTTTTGTTCCCATAGTTCTTCTGATTTATTCAAGTTCATTGGGGACAGAGGGAAATTGCCAAGGACAGTAATGGTGGGGACTGAGGCAGCCTAGACTCTGGTGCACTACCACATGGGCTCCAATTGTATGTCTGTTGCCAACATGCTAAGTGACCCTAGGAGAATCTTTTCCCTCTTCGTGTTTCAATGTCCTCACCTGTAAAATGGGTATGCTAAGAGTACCCACCTCATGGGTTATTGTGAGGATTCAATGCATTAGTCCATGTAAGGCATTTAAAAAATCATTTACACTTAATAAAGGTAATGCATTTAGAAAGACGTCTGGCACACAGCTACACCATGTACGTATCGGTTATTAATAGTGTTTGGGATGTAATTGCTATATCTTGTACTTCTAAAATTAGTCCTAGATAAATGCTCTCCATGCTGTAGAACACATTAAGGGCTGAAGAGGAAAAGAAATATTGTTAGAGCAGGAGGGAGAGATGCAGTTTGGCAGAAGGCCAGGTTTCCATTCGGAGCTTATTTCTGTAACATTTCCATAAACTTCCCTTGAGTACAATGAGAAACTGTGTAAAGTGATACTCCTGGCTTTGAATGAACCCACAGCACAAGGGAATTCACACAGTAAAACTGAAGAAGCTGGCTAAGAATGTACAGCTACTTTTCCCTCACAAGAATGAATACAGGAAAATGTGGACATATCATTTTTAGCATGTTTTAAAATTGATCTCAGACAGTAGCCAAGTTTGATAAGCATTTGGTAGGGGAATGGCAAGCCTGGCTTTACATTGTGTTGGGTTTTCACAAAAGCCTGAGAGCTGGGAACAAGCAGCCTTTATTCTATCACTTCGAAGATGAAGATAGCTGATGAAAGGTGCACCTTGATAAATAAGAACATGTTTGTAGGGTGCATGCTTTAACACTACAGCTAGATGCCCCAAGGCAGAATTTAAGGAAGAGGAAGCATAATTTTTCAATGTAGTAATCATCTATAGGCTTAATAGTTAAAAATACAGTTCCAAATTTGGGGTTGCTATTTAATTTTAGATAGCATTTGAAAGAAGTGTACTGAAACAAATTGGAAATCTGAGCATATTTGATGTGCTTGTATATGTTACAAGTGTAGAGAATCATGTAAAATTACACTGAAAAAATTCTATAGTATATATGTAAAAGTATAGCATTGTACCACTTTAGAGAAAATCTAAACTTGGAGATATCATTCTGTTTTTAATCTCAGGGACAGATAAGCTAGTGTCTCCTTGAGTTTTTACATTCCCCCATAAGAGCTGTGAAAAACACTGATTTTAGTGAGCTAGAACACAGAGTGTTTGTTATTAAAAAAAAAAAAAAAAAGGCAGAATCATCAAACTAAGATGAAATTGGCCTTTGTGACCCAGGGCTCTATCTTGATTAGCTGGGTGATTTTGCAGCACCACCAAAACACTGGAAATAAGGGTGCTGTACTCAGCATTCATTTCAGGATTGTAAAATTTCCAACAAAGTTGTCTCCAGGCATGGACATTCAGATGATGAATTAGAAATATATTTAGAAATTAGAAATATATCGAATCATTCCATGCTATCTACTCTGGGGTTTTGCTTGACAAACGTCACCTTCCAAATGGAAAACCCTTCTTGTGAAACTTCTGGTAAGTGGATCTGGGCTTTCAAAGAGCAGTTCTGGAAATACAATAATGTTTTTCTAATATGCCAATAGAAAAAAAATCCTTTAACAATGGTATGCAATTTTTAGAAAACAAACACAATTTCAGTGATTTAAGCACCATTCAAATTTTAGTCCGTTTGCAACTGAAGTTGAATAAATGCAATTGCATATGCAGGAAAAACATAAATCTTACCATTTCATGTGGTCCAAGAGAAGAAGGCTTTCCTGGATGCCCTTTGTTAATAGTTAGATAATGACTCTATGCATCCTGAAAATAGAACTCCTTTCAGACTTGCCCACTCATGTAGCCAAGCCTTCTTTCCAATAATTACATTAAATTAGCTAAATATCCATAGAAAATGCAAACTTTCATTGGAAAACCTGACCCAGTTTAGAGTCTGTTCTCTTATAAACGCTCAACTGAAACTGGGTCTCTTTGGAGCTATCTTCCCTTAAGTTCATGTAGCAGGTTAGGTGGTCTGTGGACTAGCACTGGTAACATCACCTCTTAGAAGCGTGGGATCCTGGGCCGCCACCTGATTTTCTGAATCAGAATCTGTTCTCACAAGATCCCCAAGGAAGTCTGAGAAGAGCTACTCTAAGTAACTAGCACCCAGACAGTGGCCAGTTCATACCAGGGGCCCTCTAAAGGTGCCGATCCGTTGGCTACATGAATAAGCAATTTCACAGGAAACTGGCCATTAAGAAAGCTTGAAGCAAAAAAAATAGAAAAAACGAACAGTAACATACTTCCATGAAAAATTCTAATCAGTGTGTAAAATTTGGTATTTTAGCCTGAGGCAATTTAAGGAAGTTCAATGTCAGTAATTTCCAAGGACAGTATTTACAGCGATCTCATGCTGGATGAAGCAGGAGTGCTTTCATACCATGTGAGATGGAAAATCATCATTTTCTAGTGACTGGGAGGAAAGAAGGAAGGATCCCTGGATGGGCTTTCAGAGACACCTTTAAGTGGAACTTTCACCTTTACAGTTGGATGACTGACACCCTGCCACATTTTTCGCATGCTTTTTTCTGCCAGGGGTGGTAATAAATTCTGACCACAGATAATTTAATCACGATCAGTGCAGTAAATGAAGACGAACATATGGTGTTCGCCTGTAATTTGAAAATGACCTTCCCAGACCTTCTTCAGTAGCGCACAGACTTGAAGCAGATCCTCCCCTAGGGAGAACCCGTCTGCACCAGGCAGGTCTCCTCCCCCAGCTACTTTCTTATGATACATAACCGAACTCAGGGTGCTGCCTGGCTGTGGACCAGCACAGAGCCAGCTGGCCATCGGGGGTTGAAGCCAGGGCCCAGGCCTCTTAGGTGCAGGACTCCAAGGAGCTTTGCCCTCTGGCTGTTGTGTGGGCCAAAAGAGGATTAACTCTCCAGTGGCAGAGACCAGTGTATAAACAAAGGATGTGACCCAGTACACACACCTTAACACTCTGCTGTGAGCACCTTTATCCTTTAAGGTTGGTCTGTGTCTGAAGACAGTAGAGTTGGTTCCGGCAGGAAAAAGGACCTCGGTTCTTATCTTCTCTGGAGAAAGAATTCAGCAAAGAGACCAAGACTGTGAAAAAGGTGAAAGTATTTATTAGAAGCAAAGTATGTGTGGAAGAGCACACGGGCAGACTCGCAGTGACTTACATGCCATAAGGGCAGCTTAAGCTGCTTATATGGGGGCAGTTTTCTGGGCTGTCTCTGGCCAATCATCTCCATATTTGGTACTGAGGTGCGCGTGCATCTCTCAGCCAAGATGGATTCCAGCTGGCGTCTTCTCCCTCCATTTATCCTTCCCCTAGACTGAGGGGCTTCTCTGCACATGTGTCAGGAGGGAAATCCACAAGAATGCACCCAGTCAGGTCTCAGTGCTCCCGCTGGTATCCCATCTCGAAGCATCCCCAGGAGACCAGTTGCTGCGGCTCAGCCTGGGGCCTATCTATCTCCTACCTCAGGGTTAGTCAGAGAAGCTCAAGGAGAAATCACAAACTCACCAAGCTGTGTGTGGCACACAGCCTGATAAAATGCTTGTTGTTAAGAATATTGCTTGATTCTGTGACAACTAAGATAAAGGCTGCTTTTGCATGGTGAAAGCTTTTCCATAATTTTTCTTTATCATACTAATCTTATCTAACCTTATACTAATTGCCTTGTTTAAAAATATAGGCTGTGGTGAGAATCAGATCAAATAAGGATGTTATTGTGCTATGTCTTTTCTGAAACTTGTTAGCCAAGACCCATTCATATATTTACAGAGAAAAAAGTAAAGATTCCTCTTTTCGATATTAAATAAAATAAAACCAAACCAAACACACATGTAACAGAGCCCAGATACCCTCCATGTGTAGCTGCTAAGTAAAATGAAGTATTCAACTTTGAATTTGATTTCCCCAAATCAGGAGCTTGGGAATAGCCTCTCCTTAATCAGAGTCCAAGTGCAGCCTGGTCTCACATGCTGTATCTGGTGCACAATGATAACCCCTGTCCCCCCAACCCTGGCCAGGCCCCCAGCCCCACCACCAAGCTCCCAGAAGGGCCATCAGGTTCCCATCAGGTGCATCATGGGCCATCCTTCTGCTCAGCTCTGCTCAGGCTTCATTGCAGTAAAAGCTCACAAATCTCTATTTTTATAGAAACAGAAACTAGGATTAGTGAAGAAGGTAACGTGTGCAAAGCTCAGGGCTGCCAGGAGGTAGAGCTGGGCCGTCACACCCTCTTCTCGTTACACTTTCCCCAGCACCTCCACAGGACGAGACCAAAGGCACCTCTGCTCCAGATGCGAGGTGATCTCAAGGTCATTGTGCCCATTCTTGCAATGGTGGGAAAACAAGATGCTGCTGGGTGAATGTTGCACTCCATCCAAAGCCAACTCCATGGAGTATAGAAGAGAATCGTCAATATCACTCATCCACATAGCACATGTTGGGAACTTGCTGTCCTCCAGGCCTGGGCTCCATACATAGAAAGCTACAAGAAGGACTCAAGTAGCCCCTGACCTTCTGTCAAATGGGGAAATCCATAGGTTAACTGATGTGGTAAGAAATAGTGTGATTTTAAAATACAAAGCACTGGGTTATGAAAACACAGAGGAAGACCTGACTGACTATGCCTGGGTCCCCCTGGAATATTTTCTGGGGAAAGTCAAGTTCGAATTGTGTCTTGAAAGGATGAAGAGGAATTTCCAGAGCAGGTAAATGAAGAGGACAGGCTGAGAGAGTGGTAAGCACTGGATGTGAAGGTCTAAAAAATAAATAAATAAATAAGTATTTTCCATGAAAACTGAGAATCTGAATTGGATATGCCGTAACGGTAAACTGCAACCAAATTTTGAAGACTTAGTACCAAAAAACCCTTGAAATAGTTTAGACACGGTATATAATAAAGTGTTATTAAAATTAAAAAATAAAGAAACAGATGGTGAATTGGGGGAGTTATAAATAGCTTAATCCCGGAAGGATGGAGCTTCATTCCAACCTCACAGACCCTTCGTTGATAATCTAGCTGAATCATTTAGGTCTGGATGATTTGGAAAGAAGAAAGGGTACGTTTTGATTTGGGGGTGGTCCTGGTTGGAGAAGAAGGATCTGGGAGTTCCTGAAAGGAGATGGGCTACTGGGAAGAAACTCTTGGTTTGTTCTGCAAGTTACTCGTAGTGTTGGTCCGAGCCGGAGCCGATTCCTGAATTTCAACAAGATTAATCTGATCCTTGTCGATCTTCTCTTTTTGTTATCCACTTAGGAGTTCCCCTGTTGGTGTCAATTTCAGAATTCAGTTTCACACCTGTTTCAATCAATGGCCTCTAAGGAGGAAGGAGTAGAATTTAGGGGATCTGAGACAGGGAATCTTGTTCAATTCATGTCTCCCATATGAATTCATAAATACTCAGTGTATGTAAAAGTGATATTAATAATTAAACACCAACATCTGTAGGATGCTGGCAGTATCCGGGCTAAGCCATCAACTACACCATTGCATTGGGTTCCATCAGTAACCCCATTCCAGAGGTACTAGGTTTATCTCCCATTTTCTAGGAAAGGGACTTGCAGAGAGGTTAAGAAACACGCCCAGATCATGCAGTATGTCAGAAGCAGAGCTGAGATTTGACCTCGAGCCTGACGGAGGGTCCAGAGCAGGTCACTTTTGCTGTCCTCCGTGGAGCTGACTCGCCCACTCTCTCCAATGACCCGGCAGCCTGGTGACATTTATTCAACACACTTAAATAAACAGCAAACGTCTCTGTTACTGATGACACTTGTTTTAAATAGTCATCTCTTTCACAGAGTTTTGCCCACTTCACTTGGTTGAGCTAAATAGAATTCAAATATATTCAAAGGAACATTGGCTACAGTGGACGATTTATGACTTTGCCCAGGTTCCTTAGTTTACAAACTGGAAGAGGCCCTGGACTCACTCAGAAACCCTTTCAATGTTTGAAAAGACATATACATATATAAAATGCCATTACTTTTATCCCTTTAAGTTGTCTAATCACAAGTGAAAATAACCAGGGTGAGCTTTGATAGAACAGCCCATTTCAGGCCTAGGATAAGACACTTTGGAGCATAAAATTGACCCTGTGGACGCTTAGCGTTCCCAAAGTCTCTTGGGCATTTGCTAGCTGAAACTGTAGAATAATAGTGCCAGGTTCTTAAATTTCCATCACTAGGTTTCTGGAAACTAATTTGGATAAAGTAAGAACATTTTCATGTGTTTTCCCAGCCGGTGAAAGTCGGATGTTCGCTACTTAAATGACTTTCACATTTATATTTGTTTTTAAAGTTATTTTCCATTTAAATATTTTTCTTATATATCCCCTGATATTTTCCCACATTTCCCCACAGTTATTTGATCAAAATGTAGCTGAATTTATGATGAAAATATTTCAAAGCAGAAGGTACAAACATTGGATCAGAGTTTTCAGATTTTTGTTTCTTTTCACTGACCTAGGCTGTTTGATTAAAAAAAAAAAATCTATGACAGTAGTATAAAAGAAAAAATGTCATGTAAGCCTGAACTTTATGAATGCCTATGGAAATTTTTCAGAAAAGGCAACCTTCTCCTTTAACTGCAAGAACATAGCTCCTAGATTATATGGAATTTAAGGATCAGCTTGCCTGAAAGACTTGAAGAAAAATTTCCAATCTCTTACATTGCAGGGCCACTTGAACTGTAGGGACTGGTATCATTTGCAAAACAGCCTCAGAATGTTCTGGTCTGAAAGGAAACTAGCCTTTCAGGACAGCTTGTGTGATATATTTCAACATTGAAACCAAACGTTTTTTCTGATTATATGGACTAAAAAAAAATGTCCATTTAAAAATTAAACTTCAGGTTTTATCTTGCCACAAGCTCTAAGACCACCGTCTGGGAGAGTAACTCAATTTTCTCCACTTACTCTGGTTTGTACATAATTTTCAGTTATCTGAACTGATGGTTATTTAGTCCTGAGAGGACAGCCCCATTATTATAGAGATGTATCTTGGATGTTTATTTATCTTTAAATTCACCCTGCACTTTAATTGGATTCTTTTTTGAGAAAAAGAACCTGCTTTTTTAAACCTGCTTTAAATATTACCAACATCAAAATATCTTGTCAGGGGGTGAACACAGCTTTTGTAACAAGAGGATCAGTGGATTTGATTCCTAATTGTGCTTCCTTACAGAAAGACGTTGGCATACTTTAATGCGTGGAAGGTACTTAATATCTGTTTTGATGGGCGGAATAGAACCCTTTGTATTCTCACAAAAGGTCATTCAACAGCTCAGTTAATCTAGGGTTTGTTCTATGGTCCTGAATCTACAAACTCTGCCAATTTTGAACATCATAAGTAAATAAAAGACTGAAGACATCCTAACTCAAACAGTCTGAAGCCAAGAAAAAGAACAAAGAGAAAAGGAGCCAAATGCAAACATAATTACACACCAGTGTTCTCTGTGTACACAGTTATCTACCCTGGGCTCTCTGTGTACATGATGACATACCCAGTTATTCTTCATGTACAGACTGACATATCCAGTGTTCTCTGTGTACACAGTTATATACGCAGAGCTCCCTGCATTTGGGGTTTGGAAAGAAACAGCTGCACAATCCACTTGGGGAAGCTTTGCAGTTCCAAGTTCATCTTTGGCACCATTTACTATTTCTATTCTATTTCAACCTACCATTTTCAGCTTAACTGGGAGAGAGAAGTGAGTTTCCAAACAACTTAATTTTAGGCTATATTTCTCATCTACCAATCAGGAACTGACAGCCATGACAAGCGTGTCTTCACCTCTCTACATTTTTATTCATGTCCTTTAGGAATAACTCTTCCACGTTTAAAAAATCTCAGCAGCAGTGAGATACACAACATTCACACTTCTCTCTCTCCCTCTCTCTCCATTCAACCTCTAGATAATCGAGATAATAACATTTGAAATCAGAAATGGATGAAAAGAGAGCACATATTTTATACTCTGAATTTACATAAATAAAATATTTTATGCTCAACATTCATGAAGATAGATATTCAATTTACACACGTCTCTTCTTTAAGGTTCATCTTTATTACCCGCAACACTAATATCCATGAATGCTGCGTTCTCTTGAGAGGTTGACTATACTAACACCATAATATTGTTAGACTCTAAACCAGGTCAAAGTTAAACAGAGTTCTGGTTAAACGTGGAGTATTAACGTGTGCCAATCTTGTCTTCCTGCCAAAGCGTAAATAAAATGACAGCAAAGGAATTTTTCCAAAAATCTATTCACCCATAAAGACAATGGGGAGATTTCAGCAAGCAACACCTTTACACGAATTTTGGACAGAGTCGGAGGAGAGATGCATGATTTAGCAAAGCAGTAGAAATTATACATTAATTTCTCAAACATTATAATTTGAGTCAATCTGCTCCACAGAACCTCTGAAAGAGTCATCATTTCAAGAGGCATTAGTAAGAGTTACTCCCTTTCCTCCCCCAGACTTAAAACCTCTCCCCCATAGAAATCTGGAAAACCCCACCCTGGAGAAACTGTGTGGTTAAGCAAACAAACAAATGAACTCTCAACGTAGATATTTGGGGTTCCCCTCAGGGAAAAGGCCGATGTCCTGCTGGGCTCCCCTACAGTAGCTATCATCCAACAATTTCCAGTTGCAGGCTCAGGGCTTCTGACCAGCTCATACTGCCTCACTCTTAAATATGAAATGCCAGCCCAAAGCACCAGACGTTTAAGGCAAGCCTTAAACTGGAAGGAGTAAAACCCAAACAAATTAAGAAAAAGAGGAAAGAAGCAAGGAAGGGGATGGGGGCGGGGAGGAAGGAAGGAAGGAGAGAGAGAATAAGGAAAAGAGAGAAAGAAAAGAAGAGAAATAAAGGAAGCCCTTGTGACTGGTCCAGGAGTTTGGACAGGCATGAAGCAATGACTAGAAATTGGATTAGGTATTGGGTCTCAGAAGCTGTGTCCTTCTTTCTTCCTATAATATCTAATAAAATGCTTCAAAATGTTCTAATGTTCATTGGAATTGAATTTTAGAAAGATTCATTTACAAGAGCTGTGTACATGGATCCAGGGAGACAATTTTTAGAGACTACTGTATACTCTATATACTACTTGCACTTTCTTAAAATATTTCTAGGCCAGATTTGTATTTCAGTTCAGAGAACAGCAAATTGTTCAGGAAATGGTTTGTTCTCAGAAGACGGGGCCCAAGCTGGTATATGCTTTTTGTTCATATTCTTTTCCCCCTAGGTTTCAATCATTACCCCTCATCTTGTAAGCTCTAGTTTTTCATAAATTAGTCTTTATACTGTTATTCAGTCACAAGATATTTTTCCTACAAAGAGTCCCTGGAGCCCTGTTACTACTGCCAGACCTGTGATGCCAGCATGTGATTCTGCGGGTCTGCTGACACTTCTGGTACTCACCTCCCTAAACCTGAATCACATCACATCCTGAGTGAGGCCAATGATGTCTGGAAAACTCAAAAAACAAAAACAAAAAAAAGAATTTTTTCATTTTTTGTATTTCCAACAAGACCCTGGGCTGATTTGTTCCTGAGCATCTATGCTGGAATCGAGGGACAGTCTTTCAGGGTTCCCGACTCTCCCATGAGTTCAGTTGTTCCAAAGTGACCTAAGGTGTCTTGCGCCTTAGGCTTAAATCTAGGAATCACTGTTGTTCCTACTTTCTGGTCATTATGGCTTAGACAAATGCAGCAAAATATCTTTATAAAGATGATTTATGTTTTTCAGGTTATGTTTTCCAATTACATGACATTTTGAATTCAAAATATCAATCAGTATTATCATTTGAGTTTACTGGAAATTTTGACTATATACTTTGTTCAACGAATTATATTATTTTTATGATAATTACAACTAGAGTTTGTCTTCTTCCAAATGTATTTGAAATAAATGAAATTAAATATAAAGAAAAATATAATAAAAATATTTTTAGGAACAAAAATATATTAATGCAGTTTGAAGGAAGCAGAGAGGAAATATACGACTAGATGCTCAAGATGGTCCCATTAATACAGTTCACTACTGAAGCCAGCTTTCAGTTTCCTGGCTGCTAAGTGAAAGGGAAAATATGTCATATTGGATAGATTCTGCTTCCTGACAGATGAAAGCATGCACATTTGTCTGCAGAAGCAACATTTTTCCTTAACTTAAACACAAATAGAAATTTTCTGTCTAGCCTTATAGAAAGATTTTTGAGTGAGATAATAAATGACGTTTTCCACTAAAATTTAATAACATTTTATGAATAATCCTCTCTTTAGTAACAGTTCAAGTAGTTTGCATTACCTATTTTTTCCACACTTTTATCTGGATAATAAAAATAACTCAGAGGAATAATGTAGGGCGTGATATCTTTCATCTTGACCTACACTTTTTGATTTCCTGCTCAGGGGTCCAAATGAGGAGAATCAGAATCAAATCTGTTAAGTGATACAAATGAGATGAGCTGCCAAAGATTGGGATTTCCAACCCCTACAATGTGGGTTCAGCCACAGTCATAGACAGTAGAGTGGAAGAGAAACTGAGGATGGGCAAAGCCGGTCCTCTCATTCACAAGTGGAAAAACTGAGGCGCGGGAAGATGTGAACCTGGTGGTCCAGGGGGCTGGATGTGCCGCTCCAGCATCTAGACAACCTCACTCCTGTCTCACAGCAGAGGATCCCCTGCTCTCCACTCTCCATCCGCACCACCAAGCCTTATCTTTCAAGCCCTGAGAAGAGATGACACATCAAATTCAGGAATTGTAATGAAGCTCAATGTAGTCAGTAAAATCCAAACTTTGTAATTTTGCTTGAAGTTAATGTGACATGTGTCTTTTATAATCTTCTCATATTCAAAGTTCGTGAACTTTGGGAACAGTCTCAACTGAATGTAATATCATCTTTTCAGTAAAGCTGATTTATATAGCCTATAACTAAAGGCGATTTACTTTTACACAAGGTTGTAACACATCCCACAAATCAGAAAAAAAAATGATTTATCAAACCATATGCCTAATTCAAATTTAGTGGTTATCCTCATGACACATATTAAATATTAGGTTTAGTGATATTTTCTTCCAATGAGTATGAATCTGTTTACATCAGTATGCTGTTTCTTCTACTTCACCCAGCTTCAGTTTGTCAAAGAACTGATCTAGATATTTCAGAATGAGGTTTGAAGGATTCCTTGCTTGTATGTTCTCCTTTTCCTTCTTCTCATCCTCACCTCCCACCCCACTCCAGTGCAAATTTCCTACAAAGCCTGTTCTCTGTAGAAGCCTGTAAAAATATCTCATTACCTCGCTGCATCTATTAAACAATTGGAATTAGCAAGTTCTGACATTAGGATTCATTCCCACTTTTTACTTCATTCTGTGTGCTTGGAGTATAGTAATTCCTGTTCCTCACAAGAAAGCACGGGAAAGTTACTTGTTTAGCCAAAAACATGACACTGAGCCGCTGTCCCTCGAAAGCCCCCAAAATAGAGCCAGCTCTGTTTGCTGATATTTCTTTCTTCTTCTCTGCCTTGCTCCTTGGCTCACCAAGGCACAGATGCAGGGGTTGGCTATTTAGGCCACTATCCAGAGGGATTATTAAAATTCTCTTGAGCAGAATTTTCCAAAAAACAAATGCATTTCATAAATGTATATTAATCTGTTCAGCTTCAGATAATGAAAACACAGAACTCTGGTAGGAATCAAGTGGCTGGTGAAGCCCAAGCCCCGCCCCCAGGAATGTAACCGAAGGCGCTGAGGTGTTGGAATGCGGCCTTGGTGCTTCAGGGGAGGTATTTTGAATGCAAAATAACAGATCCAAATCAGGGATCTTTCCGTTTGGGAATGGCAGTTCTGGTCTCTGTGTATCCTAAAGGACAGGAGAGGACACCCTGGCTCATGCCTGTACTTTCAGACCCAGCCTTCCCTGGGACAGAATTTTTGGGAAATGCCTCAGCCAGTGGTTGCTAGTGAGGCTGTGAGGCATAGTGTCCTTGGTCCCCCCTTGTTTAGCGGCTTGCTGGGTCCCTGCTGACCGCCACGTGCATCAGGACAGGGCTGGCCCTTGGTTCCTGAGCACAGACTTAGAGTCTATTCACTGGGTTCTCTGCAGAGGCAGCCCAGGCTCTGCCTCTGAAAGTAAAGTCAGGCTGGGTCTATGTCAATTGTTCACTTACTGATGTCCAACGTGTATGTGTTTCTGTGTTTGAAGAGGAGAGGTTTGCACTGCTCTTATGGAGATGGGGCCATTAAAGACGTCTCTTTTGGATTGCCACCACATTGGAGTATCAAATCCAAAGGTGTGGTTAATGACTACCCTACCTTCAGTGCATATTAACAATCCGTTTCCAGAACTTACTTTGGGTTGTCTAGAGTGTCTGGGAAGGCAAAGGGAAGAGTGAAAAGTCTGCTGAGTGGGGAGTCCTAACAGCTGTGTTTAGACCCTACCAGCCCAGGTTGCTGGTGATCTTTAGCAACTGACTCAATCTCCAAGAGCCTATTTCTTCTTCTGCAAACAGAGAAAATAACTACCTATCCTACAAATTTCAAAGGACTCTCCTTTCAAAGTAAATAGATAACCAGATAGAAATGAATTTGCAAATATTAAAGCTATAGGAATATAAAGAATAGATTATATACTAAACATAATGGAATCATCCTGAATATTTGAAAAATACAAAAAACAGAATATTTTATAGATTAAACTGATTTATAATGAGATGGATATAAATGGAAATATATTATGTTAGGTCTATGATTTAGACCCATAAGAATATTTTAAAATAGGTTTATTTTTGCTGCCTTGGAGCACAAAATGATGTACTTTTCAGTAAAATACTATAATTCTTAGATATTTTCCACAATGTGACCACGTATAATTGCTCACAGGTCTTACAAACTCGTTTACACTGGAATTTCTGTTTTGTTACATCCTCCTTTTCCCCTTTGGTTTATATACAACATCTGCATTCCATGTACCCTGGGGCAGCAGGACCACTGGCTGATAAGATAGATAAATTTGAGGCTGGATATAAATCAGACTGATCTTTACCTAGGAGAACCTCTAACAGAGAAGCAACCTTTAACCTTCTGGATGATGACTAGATCCAGTTCCCTCCATTTCCCCAGAAATTAATCCAAACTGATCTGTGTGCATTCATCTCAGTGACTTTCCACCGAGGCTGTTTCTCTCGATTGTTCCTGCTGGAATGAAACCAAACCTCTTTAGTCGGGAATGTTCCATTGGTAAGTTTCAGAGAGGAAAGCTTTAGTCTGCAGACCTCACACCAAGTGATTACACAAGTGAGACACGGGCATCCATCCCTCCCACCCAGACACCTAAGTAGGCTGTTCGATTCTGTCACTTTGCTAAGTGTTGATTTCAGACCCCATCTGCAAACTGAAACATGCCAAGTGTACCTTTGCTGATCCTTTCTGCATTGCTGCTACAGCTTTTAAATATTTAGGGTCAAATGTGTTTTTTCAAGTGTAACCTGTATGACCTGTGTCATTTTGTTAATATGATCAGTAGTGGAAGTGACAGTCTTGACGGTAAGGACAGAGGAGAAGGAGGAGTATCAGGCACTACCTACCAGACGCCAGACTCTGTGCCAGGAGTTAAACGCAAATTACTAATAATCTCAGGGAAGCGCCACAGATTTGTCTTTACCATCCTCATCTTGTCCGTGAGAAAACCATCAGCTGACTTGAGCCTGCATTTCAATCGAATCCAAATCCCAGAGTCCTTCCAAGTCTTAAAACAGCTAAAACAGCTCCATAATGACGAAGGAGTCATAAAAATATATCTGGCTTGCCTGGATGGAGGCAGATAATTCTAGAAGCTTGCAGAAACTAGGAAGGATCCTGCTCTCATGGGCCTCTGCATCCTTCCTTGCCCTTCTGCATGATCCGAGGCTCTTTCACACCGTGTTTGTGTGTGGTGTTGAATAAGAAACTGTTCTAGGGCTTCCCTGGTGGCGCAGTGGTTGAGAGTCCGCCTGCTGATGCAGGGGTCACGGGTTTGTGCCCCGGTCTGGGAAGATCCCACATGCCGCGGAGCAACTAGGCCCGTGAGCCATGACTGCTGAGCCTGGGCTCTAGAGCCTGTGCTCCAGAGCCTGTGCTCCACAACGGGAGAGGCCGCGATAGTGAGAGGCCCGCGCACCACAATGAAGAGTGGCCCCCACTTGCCACAACTAGAGAAAGCCCTCGCACAGAAAGGAAGACCCAACACAGCCAAAAATAAATAAATAAATAAATTTATAAAAAGAAATTGTTCCAGTGGCTGGTGATTTGGTTGCGTCTGACGCTCTAGCCAGAACTGTTATAATGTGACTATCAAAGATGTGCATGATGAGCATGGCCTCCTCTTCCTGGGTGGGGGTGGGGGGGTCAGCAGCCGTGCCTCTGTGGGCCTTTTCTCTGGGTCGTGTGTATCTTCCCCAATGCTGTTCTGTAGCAGTGGAAATCTACCATGGTCCACACGTGTCCCCCATAGAGGTAGGCCCTAGGCACTGATGGATTTGAGATTAAAAGGATACTAAGGAAAAAATGGTAGGAAGACAGCTCTGCCTCAAGCACTGGGACCTTTCATGCCCTTCACAACCCCAAACCTGATATGCCTACCTGCCCACTGACTACACCTGGATGGAATGGGAAGCTGGTGTGGGTTGGTGTGTGCTTTAAGACACCCAGAGTTTCTTAGGGCTTTGTTGGATAGCTGCCACACAGCCGTAGCTTTCTGTAGGCCACGGCCATGATATATTCAGGACAGAATGCCATGAATAAACTCCAAGTCAATTTTGTTTGGGAGAGGAAGCCAGGAGAAGAAAACGGAAGCCTTCCTGAAAACAATATGTTAAAAGAGAAAAGATAATCTAGTTCTACTTACTGCATGAAGAATTGAGGACATTTTGTTTGATTCACATCCTATTTATCTTCCATTCCACTCTTTAGGAAATAATTCTGAGAATAAAAAATGTGGGAAGATCTGAATTAGCCTTCCTGAGGGAAGCTGGAGGAGAAACTTATTCAAATACCAGCATCTTTGGAGGCTTTCTCCTATGCATGGTCTTGATGGAACATTAAAAAATGGACAGCCAACTTGAAAGTCACCTGCCAGAGGACTGACATAGCTCCTCAGCAAGAGGTGGGACAGATCTTACACTCACAGTCCTTCTTACTTTAGTGGTAAAGGTTGAATGTGATTTTGATGATGAATGTCACTGGGAAAGTTCTATTTGAATCCTTAGTCACTGTGGGTTGTGGTGACCATAGAGCTCAGGAATATAGGTTGTTGAAATTTGCTAAAAAACAAACAAAAAACCCAATTCCTTGATTCAAAGGCAAAAGCAAAGTAAATAAGTTCTTATTTAAGGGAGAGAAGACATGGTTTCCATTAGAAAAGAAGTAAATATGGAAGTAAACTTAGCTGTATTAGAAAGTGAGAAAGCAAAGCAAAAGTGAGAAAGGAGCCGACAGTGATAAAGAAAGAATATTCTGAACTAGAACGGATGTGAACACAATTGTGAAAAGCATTATAAGGAGTAAAATTGCAAAGTCAAACTATGCAGAAAATAAGTCAACAATAAAGATATCTTTATTTACAGAAAGAGTAATGGGCCAGATTTAGCCCACAGGCTTAGTCTGTGCATCCTTTGAGCTATATCATGCTATGTGGCTGGTGTTTAAATATGGTGGTTACTTGATGCACTTCTTTAGGTACTTCCTTCCCTGTAGCTTAATAACAATAATAAACATTCATTGACTTTCTGTGATCCAGAAAAGGGGTTAAGTGTTTTAGATAAACAATTTAATAGCTCTTGTAACAACCCTGTGAACTGAGAATTGTCCAAAGTAACCAACACTGGGTGTCAAGGCGCAGATACCATTCCACGCCCAGGTGACTCCTAAGTGTGAGGGCTTAACCACGGAACCCTCACCTCCTCTTGGGATGTGGCATTTTAATCTATCACAAATATAAAACAGAGGTAAATTTGTCTCATGGTGGGATACAGAAATTCAAGTAGATTTTTCTGAAACAGAAAGTCGGAATTTTCTTAAAAAGAAAGCCAGAGGGCTTCCCTGGTGGCGCAGTGGTTGAGAGTTGAAAAGACATTGAAAAGACAATGTTTCCCTAAAAGAAATAAGTTCCTACAGGTAGAAATTCAGATTCCAAGGACTTTTCAACTGGGCTCAGGCCACTTGTACACAGCTCTGACCCTCGGACAAAATAGGATGTGAGTAAAAGTTCTCACTGGATTGTTTAACTGTAGGTGGACCATCTCATCCTCCTGTGGAAGTACTGAATGAGGAGTGAATCAAAGCAATGACAGCTTTCAGTTGCTTACAATTTTTCATTAGTATGCATGTCCATTTTGATGCCTTTTCCTGTTTCGTCCATGTCCACTTTGTTTTAATTTCTGGATTTTTTTTTTTTTTTTTTTGCGGTACGCGGGCCTCTCACTGCTGTGGCCTCTCCTGTTGCGGAGCACAGGCTCCGGACGCGCAGGCTCAGCGGCCATGGCTCATGGGCCCAGCCGCTCCGCGGCATGTGGGATCCTCCGGGACCGGGGCACGAACCCGCGTCCCCTGTATCGGCAGGCGGACTCTCAACCACTGCGCCACCAGGGAAGCCCAAGTATCTTTTCTTATTAGCTCTTTTTTCTTTCTCACTTTTTGCTTTTGTCAGTCTATGTAAGACTTGCCATGAGAAGGATGAATCTCGATCTAATCTATTTTAGTGTGGTTTACACACACCAGAGACCCATCCAGGCACTTCTGTCCACACATGTATAATTTGGGTCCCTACTGCTCTTTCTAGCCTCTCACTGCCCATCTTTTGAGTTTTGCCCCCCTTTTTTTCATCTATCAGATTTTGAACGCTGGAAAGATAAAATGTCAAATCAATTTTTTTTACTTTTTAAAAATATTTTGGCTTAAAAATTGATGAAAGATTTAAGATATGAATTGCCAAGAGCCAAAGTACAAGTGTCATTAATTATATCCAATCAGCTCTTAATTAGTTGCATCAATACTTTGCCATCATGGATATTTGAGAGATAGTAAAAAAAGTCATTCAAGTTTTGACATTACCCTGTGAGACCAGGTATGGCTCTAAATAAGATGATAAGGGGTGGAATAGGGAGGGTGGGAGGGAGGGAGATGCAAGAGGGAGGAGATATGGGAACATATGTATATGTATAACTGATTCACTTTGTTATAAAGCAGAAACTAGCACACCATTGTAAAGCAATTATACTCCAATAAAGATGTTAAAAAATTAATTAATTAATTAATTAATTAATAAGCTGATAAATGAGTTAAGGGAATAACAGAGGTGTAGAAACCTAAAGTATTTGCCTCCACACTTGTTTCCTTTTTGCAAAAGCAGCCACTGATTGTTTGCTGAAGTGCATTCAATTCACACTAGAAATATTTTCACTTGTATTTTATACATACATTTACCAGCAGCAGATTTGAAAAAGTGCTAGCTCAAGACCAGTCTCATTACTCAGCCATAAAAAGGAACGAAATTGGGTCATTTATAGAGATGTGGATGGACCTAGAGTTTGTCATACAGAGTGAAATAAGTCAGAAAGAGAAAAAAAATATCATAAGGTAACACATATATGTGGAATCTAGAAAAATGGTACAGAGGAACCTATTTGCAGGGCAGGTATAGAGACACAGGCATGCAGAAGGGACATGTGGACCCACTTGGGGAAGGGGATGGTGGGACGAATTGGGAGATTAGGATTGACATATACACACGACCATGTGTAAAACAGAGAACAAGTGGGAACATGCTCTGAAGCACAGGAAGCTCAGCTTGGTGCACTGTGATGACCGAGATGGGTGGGATGGGGGGGAGGTGGGAGGGAGGTCCAAGAGGGAGGGGATATATGTATACATATAGCTGATTCACTTGGTTGTACAGCAAAAACTAACACAACATTGTAAAGCAACTATACTCCAATTAAAGAACAAAAATACACCAAAAAAAAGACCAGTCTCAAAATTTGTATAATATTTACTTAATTTAAACTCAACTCAAAATAAATTTTAAAATGTCCAGGCAAATGCAGAAGGTAGAATGCACATATATAATATTTTCCCATTTTCAGTGTTCTTTATTGGGTCATCACACCAATGCTGATTATTAATTTTATTTTTGGATGTCCCATTTTCTCAGCTGCTTTTTGTCACTTTTTCCTCCCCCATTGTCACAGGTATAAAAACATCCCAAACTCATTTCTGAACTGAGCTGCCAAAGAAAGATCTTGGAGTGGAGGCTCCTGGCCTTTCTCCCATCCCGGAATGCGTCTACTTCTCACAAGGAGACGGATATCAGTGTTTTGCTTCTCTGCTCTAGGTCTTATTTTTCTTTTCTGTTCAGTTATTGTTCATGGTTTTTGCAGAAAACAAACTCGCAGAAAACAAACTCACAGTAAACCCGAGGAATGCTTATTATGAGGCTTTAATATTGATGGAGGTGGACTCAACCACAATATACTAGACAATTAGCCTAAAAATCCTTATTTCTGAGCTGAAACGTAACTAGACTTAGTGTGGTCACTTGTCTTCAGTTTGCTCTTTCCAAAGTGAAGGAGTGAAAATCATAACTTTATTAAATCTATATCCATAGATTTTCTTAGCAGTCTAATACATACCATCAAGTTTTCTTTGAATTAAAATGTCCTTCTCTAAAGAATTTAAACATCTACAGACATCATAAAGTTAACTTTAATCAATAACCAGTGAGAGGGGAACCTAATTTTCCTACTTTGCAAACCATGATCAGTACTATTCTACTGCAAACAAAATTAATTTTCTATTAGCTTAACCTAATTCTACTTGAAAAATTAAAGAACTAAAAACTGTTCTAGTCAGAAATTCCCTTGACTCACAAATCCACAGTGCTTTACTTACACAGGCCTCCCCTGACGGGTGTGCAATTATGTTGGAGACATGTCTGCCTGTCATCCTAGGATTGGTGTCATGTATGACCATGTCATTTAAGGTCAGATAAATCTTACAGATGGCACCATATTTAAAGGTTTTTAAATACCATATTAGCATGACCAAAGTACTGGAAAACAGAATTCTATTGTTAAGCAATGCTGAGAATCTATAAAAATTGGATGTTTAAAAGCTACTCATTCATTTTAGATGGATAATTTTGGATTTTATTGAACTTATTTCAGATAAAAACCTAAAGATGATACTATCTCTATGGAATTCCATCTGCTATAGCACAACCTACGTTATGGCTACTTTTATATGATGAAACATGTTTCATACAGTGGTAAACTCTAAATTATGAAACAAAGGTACATGTGATGAGTATGCAATTATGATAAAAAACTGGACATCATACAAGAGTTAAGTAACTAACATGCGATGATTTTATAGTTCCTATATCCTAGGGGTATCTCAGAGAGTATTACTTGAAAAATCTCATAGTTCAGATGGCTATCGATAAAACACAATTTGAACTATGAAAATTAGTGCCAAAATTTTGAGATTCTTTGCTGTCAGCAATTAGTTATTTAGACAACCTTTTATACTTAGATTATGTGGACTGCAGAATTTCTAGGAATTGAAAAAGCCAATTTCATAAGTAACTTTGGAAACCAGCATAGCATATCTGGGGATAGGAATATTACATACAAATTTATGTATCTAAATGAAAACATGACAGATTTTTGTGGAGTCAGTCTCACTGCTTTAATCAGATTCCAAAATGTAAAACTCTTTCAACCAAATGAAACTAAGTCACACTGGTTTTTAAATGTGTGGTTAGTCTGAAGAATTCTTTGAAAGGAGGGGTCCAAGTAATATATTCAGTATCTTTCCTTTGCTGATTCATCACTACCTAATGTCCCCTCTTGCATCGAAATGGATTTCTTTATGGACAGGTTACGTTTGCATGATTTTGGCCCATACAAAATTATCACTGTTTCCTTTAGGGAGAAAAATGAAAAGTAAAAAGATTGCTTTACTGTCTTACTGAGCCTCATTTAATGGATATTGGTAAAATAATCACATAACTACATTATTTATAAAACCACTCATAATTTGAGGCAAGGCAATGGCTTAGTTGGCTCCCAAAGGTTAGAAACTACAAAATCCGTAAAAAATGTCCTGATTTTGTTGGTGATAAATTAATAAAAATTTCCTAAACTATTAGTACGTTACTCGGTTCACTGAATACAAATCCATGATAGGGTAAAAAATAAAATATCTCTACTGAATTCCAATTGTGTCAACTAAATCAGCCTTTTCTTCTAAGTTAAAAGTGTTTAATGGCTAAGACCCACCACTCATTCACATTATTCACAACCTACTCTGTGTCATATCTGGTGGTCTCTTTGTATACAAAAGTAAGTAAGACTGAGTCTTTGCTCTCAAGATGCTCTAAATCTTTGGGGATCATGAGGATTCTTCTTTTCCAGAACAGTTACCCCTTAATAATGATAACATTTAACAGCAAAAGCAATAGAAACAGCAGCAGTAACAATAATACTTTTATTTCAGTTCAGCTTTCATTTCTCAGTAACAAAGATATTTTTGTAATGTGTGTGTGCATGTGTGTGCACACAGGTGTGTATGTGTGTGTGTGTGTGTGTGTGTGTGTGTGTGTGTGTGTGTGTGATCCAAGGAACTGGACTTGAAATGTAATTCTCAAGGTCTGGAACAATACACAGCAAATTCTGGGGGATCCTGAGCCAGTTACTTGAGTTCCATGTCTCTGTTTTTTACTTAATGAGGATTTCTTTAATAATTAATTCCCACAGGTCTTGTCCTCTAAGTCTGTTTGCCAGCAATATTCTGTTGATGTCTTTTTTTTTTTTCTCAGTGCTTTAAAATGTTTATTTCTAAGTAGTCTGTTGATGTCTTAGGGTCAGTCTCTAACAGATCTATATTGCAAGGATTCAAAGAAAGAGAAGACCTTTGTGGACTAAGTTGGGAAACTACCACAAGGACAGCAGATCAGTTCCATCACTTTGTTTTGGTCTAAAACAGATTGTGTTTTCTCCACACCCCCAACAGAAAATAGTATTACTTAGCAATTCTAGGCATGTCTTTCTTTCAAGAAATTCCTTGAAAGTCCCAGAATAATTGTAAATGAAATTCATAAAGAGGGAAAAACACAGTTATGAGGCGGGTATACATCAGCATGTGGGCAGGATTTAGCTGAGCCCCTTTTTCCTATTGAAGAACTGATCAGACGACTTGACAGCTGGAGTTTACATGATTGTTGTACAATAAAACAGCACTACTGCTACCTTTTGCTGTGCTCCAAATGCCAAGTGCAATTTTGAATACTTTTTCTCCTTGATAAAAATACGCTCTCTTCACAAAAAGAGAAGATAGACACATCTTAGAAATGAGTGTGCTCCTACAGAATGCAACATGCATAAAAAATTAAAGCAAAATTGAACTTGTGACATATAATTAAAAAAGAAAGGAAAAACCTATTGAAGTTTAATGGCTGGATTGTAAGAGAAGCCTTACACAACATAGTGGGCCCTATGAGGTCTGAGGTAAATGGATTGCAGGATGTATAGTTGGAGCTCAGCTGTGAACACTGTGATATTTTGAGAAAAAAGGATTGAATGCACATGGCTTTGTTGAACCTCTCTCAGAAATCCTAACAAATCTGACCATTTCAGATGCCAAAGATGGCATTAAGAAGGGCAGAATATAAAATAGATGTAATATCCAAAATATATAATATAATTAAATTACAGCCCTTGCTTAGGTGTTTATTATAGTCTCGTATGTTAAACTCTTATTTTTGGGGTGAATGAAAAGAGAAACCCAAATAAATTTTCCCTTTTTGTATAGGGCTGTGATGACTTGATTTGGAACTTTTGTGAAATTATGAGTAGATTAAATAGATACTTTTAGTTCAAAACCAACTAGAGCTTAAATTTGAGTTTGTGTTTTTCCTGGGCTCTTAACTTCTCCAACATATATTAGAACCTGTTTACAGCTAAGGCATATTGAATTCAAGAATATAGTAATAAGTAACCTAATTTTGTCAGTCCCTTTAATAACATGAGTAGTCTCAAATTCATTCATTTATTAAATCAACATTTTTGTAGCACCTATTGTATACCAAACACTGCTTTAGGTGTTAGGGATACTGTAGTAAATAAAGCATGTGAATGTCTTGATTACATTCTTTAAAGGGGATAGAAGGTTTTAAAAGGGGGATGGTAAGTAACTAATAAATAATGTTAAAGGGGAAAATAAAGCAGGGGGAGGGCATGAAATGTTAATAGTGGGAGTTAGAATTCTGGATTTGATAGCTAGTCACTGAGAAGATAACTTTTGAGTAAAGATCTGGAGGCACTGGAGCTAGTCACATGGTTATTTGTTGGTAGGGCATTCCAGGCAATAGGACAGCATGTGCCAAGGGCCTGAGGTAGAAGTGTGCCTGGAGTTTGAAGAACAACAAGAACACCTGTGTGGTCAGGTGTGGTCAGAGTCAATCAGAGGACAATAAGGGATACTGGCAGAAACATGACATAAACCAGGCTTCAGAGGGCTAGCAGTGAATAGAAAAGTCTTTGGCTTTACTTTGGAAGGAATGGGAAGTCTACATCATTCTTCAAGTATTGCAAACCTCTTCTGTGAAGAGCTAGATATTTAGGGGGACAGACAGTCTTTGTCACAACTCCCAACTCTGCATTTGTAATACCAAAAACAGCCAGAGATAATACAAAAATGAACGAATATGGTTATATTACAATAAAAATTTATTTACAAAAATAAGTAGAAGATGGGATGACATCAGCAAGATGGCAGAATGTGAAGCTACAGGACCTCAATTAATGACAATATATAAGCTAGAATACCTCTGTGAGAACTGTAGAGACAAGTTGAGAAGCTATAGCACCCAGGCCATTATAAAATCAAGAGGGGATTCCAGTGAAAGGGATAGGAAAATTTGCATCATTTGTTATATGTCTGTTCCCCTCCCCCTAGCAGCCTAATGCAGGGCAACTTAGAGGAAACCCCTTGTAGGGGGCTCCTTCCTTGGGATGGAGACAAAATAATGGACTTGTATCCAACATTATGCTTGTCTGGGGGCTGCCTGAGAGACTGTTTCTGTCTCACCTTACTCAGAACACTGATGGAACCAGTGACAGAGTTTGGGAGCTGCTGAAAGCAGAGGTAAGCATGCAGCACATTAGAATTGCTGTTCCTCAAGCAGATACCAGGGGGAGCAAGATGTGAGAAAAGGCTTGAGAGGTCCTAGAACCTCCAGCTGGGTTGATAAGTGAAAAATTATTTTTCCCTGCACAAAGAATTTTTTTTAAATTCCCAAATCCCAACAAAAGATCACAAGGTATAGAAAGAAATAGGTTAGCCTGGCCTAATGAAAGGAACAAAATAAAACTCCAGAAACTGACTCTAAAAAATCAGATCCATGACATACCTGACAAAGAATTTAAAGTAAAAATGTTCAATGAGCTAAAAGAGAGCAACAGACAATGAAACAAAATCAGGAAACAATGAATGAATAAAACGAGAGTATCAACAAAGAGATGGAAACTGTATAAAAGAACTAAACAGAAATTCTGCAGTAATCAGTATAATAACTGAATGAAAAACTCATTAGAGGTTCAACTACAAACTTGGTAGGAAGAAGAAAGAATCAGTGAACTTGAAGATAGGTCATTTGAAATCATCCAGAGAGAGAAGCAAAAAGAAAAAAAAATAAAAGTAAAAAGACCTATGAGACTTATGTGACATTATCAAGTAGGCCTAACATACATTATGAGGATTCCAGAAGAAGAGGAAGAGAAAGGGGCAGAGAGTTTATCTGAAGAAATAATGGCCCCAGACATCCCAAATCTGGGGAATGAAATGGACATAGAGATTCAATAAGCTCAAAGAAATAGACAAGGAAAAATCCAAAGAGACAGTATAATCAAACTGTGTAAAGTCAAAGTCAAAGAAAGAATCTTGAAAGCAGCAAGAGAAAAGTGATTCATCACGTACAAGGAAGCCCCCATAAGACTATCAGTGGATTTATCAGCAGAAACCTTGCAGGCCAGAAGGGAATGGAATAATATATTCAAAGTGCTGAAAGAAAAAAAAACTGCCGTCAACTAAGAAAACTCTATCTGGCAAAATTGTCCTTAAAAATAAAGGAGAAGTTAAGACTTTCCAAGATAAACGAAAGCTGAGAGAGTCCATTATCACTAGACCTGTTCTACAAGAAATACTAAAGAGAATCCTTCACATTGAAATGCAATTGTGGTAAACAGCAACACAGAGCTGTATGGAAATGTAAGATTCTCTGGTAGAGTGTGTATCACTTTGGACTAGCCACATTTCAATTGTTCAATAGCCACAAGTGACTAGTGACTACCATATACCATGCTGTACTGCATAACTCTAGAGGCTAGAATGTCTAATTTATTCCTTCCTTCCTTTTTCTTTTTTTCTCCCTTCCTTCTTCCCTCCCTCCTTTCTTTTTTTTTTTTTTTTTGCGGTATGCGGGCCTCTCACTGTTGTGGCCTCTCCCGTTGCGGAGCACAGGCTCCGGACGCGCAGGCCCAGCGGCCATGGCTCAAGGGTCCAGCCGCTCCACGGCACGTGGGATCCTCCCAGACCGGGGCACAAACCCACATCCCCTGCATCGGCAGGCGGACTCCCAACCACTGCGCCACCAGGGAAGCCCCCTCCTTTCTTTCCTTTTCTTTCTTTCTTCCTTCCTTCCTTCCTTCCTTTTTCTTTCCTTATTTCTCTTTCGATAGTCTAGCATGGGTTTATGCACTTATGTTTGTAAACTACATTGCACTGACAATCATGAGAGCTCACAATAAATCCAGATTAAATCAGTGCCTCTGAGACTAAATTTTAAAAAGTAGTAGAGGAGGTTTGGCCCATGGGCAATAGTTTGCCAACACTTCTATCAGTTACATTTGTGATTTCATTTGACAGATGAAATAACTAAGTCCCAGAACAGTGAAGAAACATTCCCTAAATAACCTAACTAGTCAGAAATGCTGCTAGGACTCAAATTCGGGTCATTATGATTCCAAATTCTTTCAACTACATTATGTTTCCTTCATAAAGACCTTTTTGTTTTTGTAGACCAGTGGTTCTTAGAGTGTGGTCTGTGGAACTCTTTCAGTGGTTTCATGAGGTCAAAACTATCCTCATAATAATACAACCTCTTTGTCTTTTTCACTGTGTTGACATTTGCAATGATGATGCAAAAGCAATGCAGGGGAAGGGAGTTATGACCCTGCTGGCACCGAAGCATAAATCAGGGCAGTAGCACCAAACTGTACTAGTATTCATTGCATTTCCACCAGCACATACTCACAGGGATGTAAAAAGCCAGTTTCCTCTAAGAATGCCCTTGATGAAGTAGTGAAAACTATACATTTTATTAAATCTCAACCTTTGAGTACATGTCTTTGCAACATTCCATATGACCAAATGGAAAGTACTCATAAAGCACATATGCTGCCTAACACAGAATGACTTCTTTTTCCAGGAAAAGCACTTGAGTGATTGAGTTGGGAGCTGAACTAGCAATTTTTTTCATGAAACACCATCTTACTTGAAAGAATGACTGACAAACTATGGTTATTTTTTTTTTGAGATAGAATTTTTTTCTGCCTTATTGAAGTATAACTGACATATAAAATTGTAAGATATTTAAAGTGTAAAATGTGATGATTTGATATATGTATACATTGTGAAAGGTTTCCCCCATCAAGTTGATTAACACATCAATTACCTCACATTTAATTTGGGTATTTGGCTGACATTTTGGGGGAGAGAAAAAAGAAGTGAGGCTGTTACTTCAAGAAAACAGCTGACAGGATTTGAGGCCAATGACAAAAGCTTCCAAGTGAAAATTAGAATTTTGAAAAATGTGTGTCTGCCACTGTGAGCTTGACATCTTCCCAATATTTAAAGACCATTCTGATGAGATCAGTGGCAAATTTAGCAACTGTAATTTCAAAATATTAAATAGTGAACTATGTCAACATTTGGAAGATTTGCATAACTTAGCAATCAAATATTTTCCAAATTACCAGTGCTTGATGTTGCAAAATCATGTGTGAGTTTAAAGGTTCCTTCAAAGTGTGAGATAGAACATTGGATTTTAATGTGAGGGCAGTAGATCTGGGTTTCAGATCTACTTTGCAATTAACATTTAAGAAACTACCATTTATCAAGTTTTAATGCAATATCTAAGAAAAATTTCCATAAAGATTTTTTAGTAGGTCGTTAAATGTGCCTACTTTTTGAAATTACATATATATAGGTGAAACTGGATTTTTCATATGCTTTAAACGAAACAACCTATGACAACAGATTGAATGAAGATGTAGGTATGAAAACTATGATGTCTTCTATTAAGCCAGACACTGCAAAAATATAAAACACTGTCATTCTTCTCCCTAATTCTTTTTTGTTTTGAAAAAAAATTATTTTTCATAAAAAGTATGTTCATGCATTTATCATCTTATTTTAAATGCATTAATATAATTTTTTAATTTCTCAGATTTAATTTCTAATATTGTAAATATTGTTTGGTATAACCCTCATAAACTCAAGCTGATCATGGTCCTCAAGAATCCTTAAGGGTAGTAAGGGGATCTGAGATAAAAAAGCTTGAGGATTACTATTGTAGACAGGTGTAGAGGGTGTGTGTGTTGCACAGTAAACTCTCAGTTAACTAGAGGAAGGTGTGAAGATTGTCTATTAACTGGCCTGTGTTTCCTTAGATCAAATTTAAGAGGAAAATGGAAATAATAAAACAAACCAATGTTGAATGTCTTCTCAATATAAAGTCAGCATAAATTGCTATGTATATGATTATATGTGATCAACTCTGATCCAATATAGGAAAGCAAAACTTTCCTTCCTACTTACAGGGGTCGTTATAAGAATAAACGATGACATAGAAAAAATGAAATATTAGATATACAATCTTTTGTTGCACATGAAAATGCAAATTTAAGTCAATATGATGTATGTTGAGACATTTCACAAATGTTGATCATCAGAAAAATTTCATTACGTAACTGATAAGCTCCTACTATTTGCCAGTACTGTATTAAACTCCACATATACACAGATGATGAAGACATATATTCATTATATTGTTCCTATTTATGAAAGATTTTCAACGATGGTTTAAGCAAAATAAAGGTCTATATTCAGCCCTTAGTTACTTAGGCAATTTTATTTCTAAGTCTTTGGGTAAACACTTGCCTGCATCATAAATTGATGAGTCCTCAGAGTCTCATTGAGCATTTTTACATTTCTAACTATCTGAAATTATACATTTTGTGTCATAAAACAATCATGTCATATCGCCTCTGAAATCCCATATTCTTTTGACATATTTCTTGGAGAGAAATAAATAGCTCCTACACAGGAAACTAACCAATGAAATAAACAGTACGAAGTGACCAACAACAGTAAAGCTATAAAACTTCTTTGTTTGCACCTAGTCAATTTTGGCCCTGGACAGAGGGGTGCTTTTTGCTGTAGATTCATTCACAATGGTTCCCTGGCCCTAAAACACGGGGCCACGCTCTCATTCTGTTCTGCCAGGAAAGATTTTGCTTTGAATTGTGGAACTGAAATCTCATATTTAGCCCAAAGGAGAAGATATTCTTTTGCAGACTCTTGTTCTGTCTCTCCCTCTTTAGAGCTTAAAAGTCAGGTTTGGGGTTATGCTTTATTTTGTTTTTAGAAGGACACAACGTAGCTTTTTTTTTTTCTTTTCATTTTTTAACATACACAAAGCAGAGGTCTGGCAAATGCAAACATGAGAAAGTGGAACTCCTGGGAGTGATTGGAGAGTGATAAAAGAGCTCTAATTTTGGAAATATAGTTTTAACATCTTAAGTTTCAGGGGGTTTCAGAACATTCAGAGAATTGTTTGACTATTTGGACGATTGTCTATCAGTTCAACCCATGGCCCCCAAAGCAATCAAATGAGTCCGAGAATTGCAACTTCATTCACTGTAAGAAATCTGTGTCAGAAAGTATCAGAATATAACTCTTATTAGCTGTCTTTACTTTTATGAACACCTTCCAAAGAATTGAAACCTAATCTGCATTTATTAATTTATTTTAATTATGGGGCTTGATTGCAAATAAATACTTTGCAGACAGGAGAGAGCTCTTACTAAGGACCTGCAAAGAATCAATAGAGAAATGCTTATTACAGCCTGGAAAACAAAAGCCATAGGGCTCCTGATGAGTGTGTGAGCCTTGAACAGTTTATTTTATTTTATTTTTTTTTTGAATTTTATTTATTTTTCATAAACAGCAGAGTTTATTTTCTTTCTGTGCCGGTAGCTCATTAGACAGATTAATTTTCCCCGTGATTACAACACCCACCAAAGGGCCAAAGCAGAGAGAAAATCCACCTTTGGTTGCTTTCAAATTAATCTGCAACACTTTGGGCCTCAGTAGGTGCCCAAGGCACAGTCTCACCCATGTTATTTTTAGTTGAAGGCTATTCTTCTGTCACAGGCAGCAAGATTGAAAACTGTCCTGACGCTGAGCAAACCTGGTTATTTCAGAATACAGGCTCTCACAGCATTTCCCTCTAATGGCCCAGATTAGAAAAGAAAGGTTGTTTATACGTTTAAAAGGCCAAGGTATCCTGAACCATCAAAGCAGTGGCTTGTGGTTTTAGAGCAACACAACTTCCTGCTGAGTGTAATGGGTGAGCATCTCCAGGCTGTGCTGCAGCTGGGCTGCCACTGGGCACTGATGCTAATTGGCCGTCTGCGAGGGCCACTCAAGCAGTGTACGGGCCTGAGCACTTTGTTTCGTTTGGAGTGAAACATACCCTAAGTAACAAAGGACCCATACACCTTCAATGCCTCCTACCTGGACATTTTTCTTTTCAGTGGATGGACTTATAGATCAAATGCCATCTTGTCACCTCCCATTTCTATAGTGGCAACTCTTTATTATAATATTTAAGGAATAATAATAATAATAATTCTTTGTAATTTGAATTTCACTCTCTGGAAGGATTTGTAGGAGAGAATATATGTCAAATGTGTTTTATTAATCAAATTTTTGCTTACAGAAAGAATGCATGCAGGCATGAACACCCCCTCCCTGAGCCTGGTGACCTTTCTGACATTATGGGCAACTTGGGACTCACTTATGGTGGCTCCCAACCCACTCACCCCGTTTGTTTCTTCTATGCTTTGTGCACTAACAGGGAAGGTTACTTACCTGTGTGTTTGGTTATTGTTCCATAATGCATGCTCTGTTTATTTCCTTGAAATAAGCACCCATCCTTAATGAGCTCATAATTATTGGGTAAAATAAGAGTACGCTTCTCAATGCATCTGTGTGCACAGCATCCCATGGCATCCATGAGAGACTTTTATCTGAAGAAAGGAGGTAAAATCACAACAAAAAAAGGCACTGTCATTTATGTGAGTCTTGATCAACTTGTAAATTTAAGGGGCTCTTTCTATATGAGGCAAGAATAGAACTGAAAAAGCTATGACTGGAACTAAAGCTGGGCTGTAAATATAACCTCATTTGTGAGATAATTAACCAATAATGAGACTGTAATATTAAAACTACTTGTAGTTGTTTACAGCACACTTAGCACTAACAACTGATTTTTTTTCTAAGTATGACTAAGTCATTTATTCTTTCTAGGCCTCCATGTCTTTGTATGGAAGGGATAGAATGGTTTCTAAAGCACCTTTCTATTAACATTTTTGTGATGGTTCTATGATGTATGCAGGGTCCAAAATATCCCTATAATGTTGGAGTTTTATTAAAGTCAAGATTTAATCATAAATGTGGGGACAATTGTGGGACAACAAAATAATTTGAGTCAGTTTCTATTCTCAAATGCTAAGATAAACCCAGGTAATTCTTTCCTTAGTATCAAATACAATTATCCCGTTTAAAAAGCTGTCGTCCTCTCATCTATGCTTCCACATGTTTCAAGAGTTGAGATGCTCAAGCTAAAATTACCTTAAATTCATGCATTTAAAAAAAAAATTTTTTTTGGCCACACCTTGAGGCTGGCAGGATCTTAGTTCCCCGACCAGGGATTGAACCCAGGCCCATGGCAGGGGAAGTGCCAAGTCCCACCTTAAATTCATGTATTTTTAAAATTAGTCATATAGTATATTTTAGGAAAAGGAAGAAGTGTGTTATAAAACTTAGGAATTTTTGTTGGTGGGATTAAATCTATACTGTTTACCAAAATGTTAGCATGAGTATTATAAAAGGATATAATTTTCCATCATGTTCCATCCCAGCTTTCTATTTAGGAGTTTAAAAACCTGATGCATGCAATTCCCTCCAGGTGTGAGTAAGGCTGGGGGTCTCCAGCACTGATGGCTGCCTTTGTCCTGTATGAGCTGCATTTTCAGCAAGCTTCCTTTCTGTCCTTCCTCTACCTTCTACCAATGAACAATCAATTTTAAAGAAATGTACGTTTCCTAATGGAAAAAAATGGGGGCATATGTTAATAAGCTTTACATTTTTTAATTGGATTATATAAATATAATGTGTGTGTGTGTGTGTGTGTGTGTGTGTGTGTGTGTTGATTGGTTGAGGCTAGGTAATAAATAAACAGAAGTAAATAGAGGTCAGGTAAGTTCACTTGTGGTACATGGATACTTAGCAGTAGAGCATGGATTCAAACTCCAGGCTGGGTATTGGCCTATAACTTATTTGAGATCCTCTTGGACCCAATTTTTATTCAGATATCAAAAGAAAAGCAAGTATTTTGTTACCATAACATATGTATTACCTTGTAGCCTCATGTGTCTGTGCACAGTGTATCTCTAGGTAAGGCCACCAAAAATTATGAGATGGGACCTTGGTGAGGGAGGCATTTGGGAACACACTTAACTCAATGGAGGTGATGTGTGTGCTTAGAAAAAAAAGGGTGGGTTGTGTACTACACATGCTCCCAAGTAGCCCCACCATCTTTATGTTTGTGTATCATCCTCTTCAATCACTGAATGTCATGATAAAATCCCAGCTCTGTAGGATGCTTGCCCAGTAAATACGAGATGCCCTGCCACTTCCCACGTGTGCACGTTGCTCCAGTATTGGCCAACTCTCCCTGTGTAACCTCAGCTCTCTGATGCCCTGAATGTTTTTTAAATAGTTCTCTGCATCAATGTTTTCATTTCCATGCATTTGCACTGACACCAACCCCTGCTGTCTGACTTTAACCCCTACCTCCGCTGAATGTGCTCACAATAAGATCAGAAGAGCTCACGTTGCCTTCTTCGGCTAGATGGCTTTCAGCCTCTTGCACTCTTGACTTCTCTCCCCAGGCTCTCTCATGCGGACTTTGGTGACACAATTCTCCTTTGTTCAACATTTACCCTTCTGGGTCCTCCTTCTTATTCTCCTCAATGCCTTCATATCTCAGTGCCGAAGAGAACAAAGGTTGATTTCTCAGTGAGGCTGTGTAGTCGTTGTGTTGTCTCATTCTCTTCTGGTAGCTGGGCAGCTGGGCCAGCCTCTCTGAAGTGTGCAGGTCACAGTGGCAGAGGGAAAAGTGAGCCCAGAAAAGGACAGACCGGCCACCAGAACTTCTGCCACTTCATTGCTGTCACATTTCATTGGCCAAAGTGAGTCACATGACTGAGCGTGACTCCCACGGGGCCGGGAAATACAATTCTCTTCCTGAGAATGGAGGGAAAACAGATATTGGTGATGGATCCTACCACCTCCTTGCTCTCTTTTTGTCCCCTGGCTTATTGTTGCTGTTTCCTGCTGTGGATCTCCTCTTTTCTTAAGTGTAATGATCCTTATCATAGAGTTTATCCTCAGCCAGGGATTGAAATCCTCCTGGAAGCTAATGAGTCCAAAATTTCTACCTCCAATTTTCATCTCTCTTCTGAATTTCACTTTGTCCAAGTGCACATTCATCCAAGTTTTAGCGATCCAAGATGTAACTCTTAGAGCTGCATGGAAGAGTGAGAAAGTGAGATAAGGCTGAGCTGGGGGGGCAGGAGTGGGGTGGGACGATTCCAAGGTTATACTGATAAAGCATTCATATGTTTGGCAGGTTTACTATTTAACTGGAAGTTTTATGGTAATACTTTTGATTATCTGTAAAATGGTAATGAGATAATTCCTACTTCATAGGAAGGTTCTGAGGATGGAGTTCATGTGTGAAGTATGTAAAATGCTAAGTATGATGGCTAGTTTATATAATCATTTTTTTACCCTGGAGTTTTAGCACTGAGAGGGAGTCTGACCCTGTACTTCCACCGATGAAAAACGAGGTCACGAAAAATGCAAAGATTTGCACAAAGTTGACAGCTAGCTGGTGGGTGGACCAGCTAGCACTCAGCTTTCCCAATGCTCCACTCATCCGCATTTCTGGGATACCATATTGCCATTTTTTCTATGAACTATAAAAATTCAAGGGCAGAGATGCAGACCACTGTCATCAAGTCATAGCATAGGTTTTCTTCTGATGGTACTCCAGTGGTAGAATTTGACATGTTTCATTATAAGTGCTACCCCACAGAGGAGTCATGTGCTGGAGAGTTTGCAGTCCATTGAGGGAAGCCAAGATCTTGTGGCAGGATTTGGTCTTTTGGTTTAATTTGGAAAGTTGCACAAAACTTTCTGGTCTCCCACAAATTAAAGTAGAGTTACTATAATTTAGTTCCTAAGTGTACTATGTAAAATCAAATTATATTACATTACTCTTGCTGTAGCTATCCTTAAAAACATTCTTATTTTTTTAAAACCAATGTCACTATATGGAAGAACTCAGAACTAGTCAAATGCAGCCAAAGTTTCTGTTTGTCATAAACAGAGAAGAATGTCTTGAATGTAATAAGTTGCTGGGGAAGTCTGTTTTTGTCTGCTGTGACCAACTGTCTATTATACCCGTGTCCGTTATGGACGGCATATAATTTAAGGGCAGTGGTTTGTGAAGAATGAAGCAAATGCCAAAACTGGGAGAGAAACCGAGGTATTCTGTTAACCAAATACATCTTAAAATACTTTTAATTTTTCAAGAACCTACTAATCTCTGCATACTTGGCTTTGCAAAGTTACAAAATCAAAATACTTTATTCAACTAAAATATATACTTCATGGGGGAAAAAAGAAGACTTTTTTCCCCCATTGGAATACTTAGTTTAGGAATTCTGTGTTGAGAAGGTTCCAGAGAAATGTATTGGGGTTTAAGATGGAAAATACAGATCTAATAAGTTATTTAAATGCAGACTAATTGAAACTATGAGAATGTGGAAGGAAAATATATTGAAATGTTAATATTTACTTTCTTTTCATCCCCATAGAATTAAGAATAAAAGCTCTCTGTTTTTCGGTTTGTTTTTTTTTTCCCTTGGCTGTGCCATGTGGCACGCGGGATCTTAGTTCCCCGACCAGGGATCAAACCCGTCCCCGCTGCAGTGGAAGCGCAGAGTCTTAACCACTGGACCACCAGGGAAGTCCCCTTTGTTTTTCTATATTTTGATTTTTCCATTCCAAGAAATCTTTCAAGCTCTTTTCTTTGCCTCTTGCAGAACGTAAAAAGGGATTTTTGGAGACAATCGCTCACCTTTCTGTGAAAGCATAGAAAGATGATGTAGAGTGTGTGGGCATGGAAAAGAGGGATGGGAGGTGAAAACAGGAGCAAGAAGTGACATTTCTCAAGACAAGGATGAGGGCAGATGTCTGCAGGTCCCTACAATGTTGGAGACTGTTCCCCATGCTATTCCACATTCATATTCAGGTCCTCAGAGGGACGGCTGGGTGAAGCATCTCAGAAGGGTGAGCCCAAGGCACAAGGACTCAGCCTCAGCAAAAATTCCAGTGGCCATTATCACCCAGGAGTAGCAGAAGTGCTGGACCTGCAGGCTTGGGCAAGGGACACAGCAGGAGTGATCAGTATGGCCCAGAGATCAGAGGGTCCCTTTTATATGTTTTGTGCTACTTTGCCCACCTGGATTAAAAAAAAACAACAACTGTGAAGGAGTTTTAAAAAACTGTGAAGGTAGACAGGGAACCCCAAAATGATAGGTTGAAATTCCTGCTAATCTAAGGGGGGGCCTGGAATGAAATTCCCAGGGGAAAATCTGATTTAAAGAGAGATCATCTAGGGACTTCCCTGGTGGCCCAGGTGTTAAGACTCCACACTCCCAGTGAAGGGGACCCGGGTTTGAGCCCTGGTCAGGGAACTAGATCCCGCATGCACAGCTAAAAGAGCCTGCATCCCACATGCCGCAATGCAACGCAGATCCTGCACGTGGCAATTAAGATCCCGCGTGCCACAACGAAGACCAAGTGCAGCCAAATACATTTAAAAAAATAGAGATCATCTATAGAAGCAGACAGATATCTGCAAAAACGGACGACTCCAAAAATACGCATACATAAAACATATGCTTTACCCAATTTATCTTTCAGTTTTGTTGAGTTTGAATAGTCACTGGTTTCCAGAAAATTAAGCAAAAAACTATAAAGTGTGTTAAAAGTTAATTCAGAATGTTGAAAATATAAGTATGTCTAGCTTTATTTTTGTTCATTTTTATCATATTTATTAAAGTATAAACTGAATATCATGAAATTCACCTTTTTAAGTGTAGAGTTTAAGTTTTAATGAAGAATACAGCTACACCACCACCACGGTCAAGGTCTATAACATTGTCATCAGCCCCAAATGCCTTCCTGTCCTCTTTGTAGACAATCCCTCTGCCTAATCCTAGCCCTAGGTAACCACTGATCTGCTCCCCATTACTTCGGTTTCCCCTTTTCTAAAATTTGCCATAGTCATTTATGTGTCTTCTCTTACTTAGCATAATGCTTTTGAGATTCATCTATCAGCAGGTCTATAAAGAACCATGAAGGGTTTGAATGTCCGCACTGCTTGCATGCTCACAGGTGAGACACAGTGGCATAGATTCTGACAGGAAACACTAGACACTAGGGTCATGGATGAAGAACTTCCTTGGGACACAGCAGGAAGCACAAGCTTTGTCATGCTCTCCTTTCCCTCCCAGTGCACTGGGTGTGTGTCACAGGGGACGAACCCCAAGCTTATGACTCTGCCAGTGACCCTGCTAGCAAACCTGCCTAGCTTCACCCCGGAGGAAGACATGACGCTCATCATGGTAGTCAGGAAACAGAGCGCTACAGTACAGACTCTGTCCTCCACCTCTGTCTTCCCAGGCTGTCCTTCATACAGCAGCCTTTAAATGGCAGTCACAAGAAGTATAGAAACCCCATGGAGAGTTGTCTTCTAATAAGGCCATTCCTTTTACGGCTACATAGTATTCCACTGTATGGACATACCACAGTATATGTCTCCTAACTTCTGGCAGTGTCAGCTTCACTGAACTGTGTCTGTCTCCTCAACTCAGCAAGACATCCCAGCTCTGTTTGGGTTCTCCTCTCTGCCTGGCAGCCTGAAAGCTGCTCCAGGAAGTAAGCTTGTTCCCTTCGTCTTTCCTCCTGTGCTGCATGATACTTCATGTCTGACCAGAGCTTTTTCATATACAGCTGAGCTTCCTTATTCACCAAGTCCATCCTGCTAAGTCAACTACCTGTAAAACACATCTGTAGCCACAACATCAGTACAAGCAGTGCTTTCCCATCGTTTGCAGCCACGCTTTCCCAGCTGAGGCCCAGTGAGTGGACACTCTGTCTTCTTTTAATCCTCATACCATAAACAAGTGTTCTTTTGTCAGTCTATTTAGTGTCCTGTTTTTTGCCTTTTGTGGACTTTTTTTTTTGGTTGGTTGGCAGTGATTTCACTGTTTAGAATGGCTCTCAAGCATAGTGCTGAAACCTTATCCAGTGGTCCTAAAAACAGGAAGGCTGTGATGTGTCTTAAGGAGAAAATATGTTATTAGATAAGTTTCATTCAGGCATGGGCTGTACTGCTTTGGTCATGAGTTCAAGGTTAATGAATCAACAATATATGTGAAATAAAGTACCTTGAAAAAGAAAAACACGTAAAACAAGGTTCCCTGTTGATGGGTTGATGCAAATGTTGTTACCAGAGTCTGTTTTTTTTCCTTCTTCATTATCTGACATATGACAATATTTTCCATGACCTAAAAGAATACACATAAATACATATGCATTAGGAAAATTTATTTCTAAAGAACAAATGTGTGTTTAAAATTCCTAGCCAAAAATAAAATAAAATAAAATTCCTAGCCAGGACTTCCCTGGCGGTCCAGTGGTTAGGACTCCATGCTTCCACTGCAGAGGGCACGGGCTCAATCCCTGGTCAGGGAACTAAGATCCCACATGCCACACAGCATGGCCAAAAAAAAAAAAAAGAAAGAAAAGAAAAAAATTTCTAGCCAGAACTCTCCTTCCCTTCCCCCACAAAAACACTAACATTAAGTAACTTGTTTAAATACGTGCCATCTCTGTTTCTCCTTTCCAAATGTATTGCTATACTAGACACGTTTTTATATTTCTAATTTCTTGACACATCAGTAATTAGGCTCTAAGCTAGACGCTTCCCACATCTGCCACCAAACGCAAAAATGGTCACAGTCTCCAGACATCCCTACCCTAGTGATTGTCTCTATTTAGGTCTGTCTGTGTAACTAGATGTTTATCTACTTTGTATTCTTGAAAACTGGATCTTGTCTTTACCAAACATTAGCTTTCTCCTAACATGTAGCAACAAGTCCACTGTTCTAAAGAGTGGTATCTGTATGTCACAGCTCGCTCACACACATGCACAGTGCCACAATCCTGGAAGGCCTGTAAGACTGGTGTGTGTGTTTGTGTGTGTGTGTGTGTGTAAATCAGGGATGACCTTATGTGCATATAAATTACAGGTACAAAAGTGACTATCTGGATCTTGGGAGAAGATTCCCTTGCAGACATTCTGAAATCCTGCTATTAAATCGGTAATTCCTTCGAGTTAATAAGTCTGCTATTTTTATTTTATTTTTAATTTTTTTGGCCGTGCCACAGGGCTTGTGGGATCTTAGTTCCCCGATCAGGAATCGAACCATGGGCCCTCGGCAGTGAAAGCCCAGAGTCCTAACCACTGGACTGCCAGGATATTCCCAATAAGTCCGCTATTTTTAAAGATTGAGTAACTGTTTATTATGTCCAAAACTTGCAACTTAGCTGTATGATAAAGTACTGTGGGAATCACATATTCTGATTTTCAAGGAGAGCTCTGTGTTCAACTAGTCTGTCCTTTTCATAAACTCTCCACTAGATGTTTTATTTCAGTGCTCGTTTCAGAGAATAAGGTGCCCTAAAACCAATGCAAAGACCCCAACGAGTTTCCACAGCCATTTCCCTCCAAGTAGAAAATGCAACTAGACGGCTGAGGAGACAGAAGTGGGAAAATCAAGATGAGCAACAAGAGTGGATTGTTGTGGGCTTCCCTGGTGGTGCAGTGGTTGAGAGTCTGCCTGCCGATGCAGGGGACATGGGTTCGTGCCCCGGTCCAGGAAGATCCCACATGCCGCGGAGCGGCTGGGCCCGTGAGCCATGGCCGCTGAGCCTGCGCGTCCGGAGCCTGTGCTCTGCAACGGGAGAGGCCGCAACAGTGAGAGGCCTGTGTACTGAAAAAAAAAAAAAAAAAAAAAAGTGATTGTTGTGAGGAGGAGGTGGCACATAAGGACACAGATTAGAAACGAAGTGCATACGGAGCAAGGCGGGGCCAGAAGGTAAATTGACAATTTTGAATGGCATGTAGAAAGTCCACGCTTATAGTGCTAGAGCCCAGCCAATAGAGAACTGTCAAAACACACCCACATATGTCTGCCTCTCACACATGTGATAATGGAAATTCATTCTACAATGCAATGCTTCTAATCAATTTCCAGGGGTTCCTGAAATCTGTTGTTACAAACTTGCTTAGCATTTTTTTGGCCTTACGCCATGTGGGGTGAAGCATGTGAACCACAGGCTTGCATATCCCTGACCAGAAGTATGCAGAGATGATGTGATTCCTCTGGTCCTGCCTCCTCTCCCTGTGGTACAGGGATGACTGCAGAAGGCAGCCAGGGTCCTCTGTGCAGCTTTCTTCAGGCACCTGAGCACAAAAGACATGACAATAATTCAGGTACCAAAGACTACATACTATATGCAGTTATATGAAGTTCTAGAAAAGGAAAACCTAAAGTGATGATAGCAGATCAGCTGTTGATAGGGGTTCGGGGATTGGGGATGGGGATTGACTACAATGTTCTAAATCATATTTTTGGTAGTGGTTGCACTACTAAAGACATATGTCAAAATTCATCATGTGGTCTTAAAATTGGTGAATTTTACTGTAAATAAATTATACTTCTACTGGCAAAAAAAAAAAAAAAAAGACATGACCATAATTATGTGGCACTCTTTAAATATCCTGAATTTAAACGTCCTGAACAAGCATCTCTGGTTCCTGGTTGAGGGGCGTCCTGGAACCAGGCCTCTCACTCATTTGTCCTCATACTCTCTGGACCCTGAGAGCTGAGCTGCATAATTGGGGACGGCAGTGACAGCTGCAAGAGTTAACCTGTTGGGTCTATAGGTAATATATTGGAAAGAGAATCAGATTTCTGTTTAGAAAAAAATTGTATGGGGGGCCAATGTTGCACCTAATTAAAGGCATGGAATTGGAGAAGTCCATGTCTATTCCCGGCCAACGGTTAGTACCTTTTGAACGAGTCCACCTCTTCCCATTCTCACTGTTCCCACTTCCCAGCCATAGTAAACTGTCCCCCAGACTAACATGGCAGCCTCTTCATAACTTCCTGATTCTCCAGGCCGAGGTCAGAATGGCTTCCCCAGCATTTGTTCAGGGTGGTCTCCTTCCCTTTCTGATCAAGTCCAGCCAATCATGATCTGATTCCTGCCTTATGTATAGACTCTGCCTCCTCATCATTATGTCCCAGTTAAACTGATCTTTTGGTTCCAGGTTGGAATGGTCCTGAAATCTAGGACTATATTTTAAAATACCCACTGGATATTTCCCCCGGAATTCTCACAGGCATCTTTTTGTTGTTACTTTAAATTGTGGTAAATATATTTAGCATGTGCTTCCTTCTCTTAAAGTCTTAAATACCTTAGGCATCTTAAATTTACATAGTCCGCAGCTCAGGTCTTTATTTTCCCACCAGAGCCGCTCTATCTCTATTTGCATTATTCATTTACGCCGCGAGTCTCTAAAGCTGGAAACTTCAAATTTAGTTTTGATAAACTCATCTTCACCCAATCAACCATCAAATTCCCTCAATTCTACCCATAAGAGTCTTGAATCCATTTTTTCTTCACATGCTTTTAAATTTTCTTATTTTGCATGTGTCTCCCTGGTCACCTGTAAGCTCCTTGTTTTTTTGCGGTACACGGGCCTCTCACTGTTGTGGCCTCTCTTGTCGTGGAGCACAGGTTCCGGACGCGCAGGCTCAGCCGCCATGGCTCACGGTCCCAGCTGCTCCGCAGCATGTGGGATCCTCCCGGACCAGGGCACGAACCCATGTCCCCTGAATCGGCAGGTGGACTCTCTACCACTGCGCCACCAGGGAAGCCCCTGTAAGCTCTTTGAAGGCAGGACCATCGGGCGTTCAGATCCACCCCTCATACTGGAGTAAACTCGATCAACAATCGTTGGGACGCTCCACACAAACATCAAGGGAGGACTTGGCAGCACTCACTCTTTCTAGGTGATTCATCAGTTACAAATTTTTCTCTTTTGTGGGACATGAACCATACAAGGGGACCCCTTCTGACTCAAACTTGTTCCTACCACAAAGTAGGCAGTCTATCAGTGTTTTGTATGATAAAGGAATTTGGAATCTCCTAATCATAGATTATGAGGTTTATTCTTTATGAAAACACATAAGAATTTTTTATTTATGAAGCAATAAGCTCTGAGATTCCATCATCAATAAGAGCCAAAAATCAAATTTTAAAACCAATACTGGGGATTTCCCTGGCAGTCCAGTGGTTAAGACTCTGCACTTCCACTGCAGGGGGCATGGGTTCAATCCCTGGTGGGGGAACTAAGATCCTGCATGCCGCACAGCACGGCCAAAAATTAAAAAAAACAAAACAAAACCCAATACTACCATTACTATAAAGAAACACCTATGACATTGTCAACTAAAAACTTGTACAAAATAACATCCATATTATAATCATACCTTATAAAATTGAAGGCATATTCCTGGGTATATATAGAGAGCTATTTGGGTGACTGATCTTGAAGTATTGGTGGTGATTATCTCTTTGTTGTATAATTTTATTTTATAGCTTTTGGGAGGGGATACGTCTTTTTTTAATACAGCAGGTTTTTTATTAGTTATTTATTTTATACATATTAGTGTATACATGTCAATCCCAATCTCCCAATTCATCCCACCACCACCCCCAGCTACTTTCCCCCCTTGGTGTCCATACATTTGTTCTCTACATCTATGTCTCTATTTCTGCCTTGCAAACCGGTTCATTTGTACCATTTTTCTAGATTCCACATATATGCATTAATATACGATATTTGTTTTTCTCTTTCCGACTTACTTCACTCTGTATGACAGACTCTAGGTCCATCCGTGTCCCTACAAATAACCCAATTCCTTTTTATGGCTGAGTAATATTCCATTGTATATATGTATCACATCTTCTTTATCCAATCATCTGTTGATGGGCATTTAGGTTGCTTCCATGACCTGGCTATTGTAAATAGTGCTGCAGTGAACATTGGGGTGCATGTGTCTTTTGGAATTATGGTTTTCTCTGGGTATATGCCCAGGGAGGGGATACATTTCTTTATTTAAAAAATTTCTTATAACAAGTACGTATTGTTTTTCTGCAACCAATAATGCTTTAAAAATACATATCGTATCCCTTTACTCAGTAACGTACTTGCCAAACTCCTGAAAGGTCTCTTCTTTTGCCCATTACTCTTTGTAATGTAAAAGAGGCAAAGTTGATGATGGTCCAATATTTTAAGCAGTGTCCTTTCATCAGGAGGGTGAATGGATGGTCGTTTAACAGTTAGCAGAGTAAAGGATGAAGCTGGAAATTGAGTGTTTCATGTGAGGAGCAGGGAAGATAGGTGTGTCTGTGTTTGCGTTCCGATGGGATGGGTGCATTTGTAATGCATAAAAGAGTGATAATGAAAGAAAGTAAAAGTGTTGACAAGTGTTTTTCCTTTTCTGAAATTCCAATGATACTGATACCCTTGTCTGAGAAAATAACACTTGTATTAAAAACAGAAAAGAGGGCTTCCCTGGTGGCTCAGTGGTTAAGGATCCGCCTGCCAATGCAGGGGACACGGGTTCAAGCCCTGGTCTGGGAAGATCCCCCATGCCATGGAGCAACTAAGCCCGTGCACCATAACTACTGAAGCCTGCATGCCTATAGCCCGTGCTCCGCAACAAGAGAAGCCACCGCAATGAGAAGCCCGTGCACCGCAACGAAGAGTAGCCCCTGCTCACCACAACTAGAGAAAGCCCATGTGCAGCAACGAAGACCCAACACAGCCAAAAATAAAAATTAATTAATTAATAAATTAAATTAAAAAAAACAGTAAAGGGAATTGAAGAATAGACCAGATTTGTTTGGCCAAGATAAATCAGCTTATAGGATCGGATGGAGATCTGTCAATATAATGGAGTTTCTTCTTCCTTCTCTCTCTACACTTTTAGAAAAATTAGTTTAATGAAAAGGACACAAAATATTGCTCCACAGGGCCAGGTAACTCTGAAAACACACACACGCGCGCACACACACACACACACATGCACCATTATAATGAAGATTTTTTTTTAACACAGACTACTATCTCTAGTAAGAATAAAGTTTGTGCTTTAAAAATCATGTCCTGTATATCAATATAAATATGTTCAGAGCAAGCTGTAAACTGCTTTGAGTTTTCTGACAATAACAGAGGATACTGTTCACCAGAAATAATACCCATCAAGTTAATAACCAAGGGTCCACCATTTGGTTAAGAAATGGGCCCCAGCTGTGAGAGGTGGTGGTCTTATAGCAGTAATACTTTATATCTTCTCCTCTTCCCTGGTTATTCCTCTCTACATACAGATTATTTAATTTCTCATGGTTATTAGATTTCATTTTTAATTGTCTTGAATGAATAGCGTGATGTAAAAAAATAATAATTTGTGCTCTTTCGTGAAAAAAAATATCTTGCCTAGTTAACTTTATAACTTGTGGTACCATGGTGATTTAAAAGCGTGATGTTAAAATCCCCCTACTCATAGATTACTGTTTTTGTTGAATTTGGTGGGAGACCAGGACATTGGAGAGGATTTCCCATGACCTCATATAGTCCTTTTCTGTGTGAGAACCCCAAGCAAGAAATACTTATGCTTAGTAACGAGAATAGTTACAAATTCTGCTCACAAATTAGATAAAAATTCTCCTATTGACTTTGAGCTGTATAACAAACAGCATTCCCCTTTTCTTTGGTTCTCTCAAGCTTACAGCCAGATATTCAGCCCATCCAAGGTGCTGGTAAATGTTTCACAACTGGATTTCTGGGGAAAAGTTCTGATTTGTGGTATTAGCCAATTTTTCAGGTGTAAATTCTTCCACCAAAACTGATTTCGAGCTACCATGATATTGACATAACAGGCGGAGCTGGGAAGGAAAGTGCACAGTTGGATTTGTATAAAGGGATATGAACCAGCTTCAGTGCACTGCTAAACCCACCCACCAGAGTGATGCCCTAATCATATGTATTTCTTGTATTTTCCTGGTCTCACTTTTTCTACCCTTCTTTTTTTATTTGTTTGATTTTTGTTCACCATATTTTTATCACATCTAACTTTTGATGATTTATATATGTTTAAACCACCTGAAATTCTTTCTCAAATATAATACAATAAAACAAACACCAAAAGACATTAACTAATTAGCAGGAAGATTCAGTAATACACAACTTTTGTGATACTGGTCCAAATCTAACTTTCACTTTGGTTTCGTTAGCAATAACCACTGGAAGCGATAGCAATAACTATTAATTCCCATGAAGGATTCTCTAGTCCTTTTCTTCAGCTCCTTCTTCAAAAAAGAATATGAACCTGGTTCATAGCCTACTATGTGCATTAACTTATTTCTCTTCCCACAGAAGTCCTATAAGTCAGAAAGAGAAGATACTACTGTCTTCATTTTGTGGATGAACATACTTCAAAAATCTAAAGACTTTACCTAGAATCATAGAACTTTTAAGTAGCATAAGCTCCAACCCTGCTTTTGGGTCATCAAGACCCCAAAGAACAAATCACAATTCCTAGCACTTTCTCCTAGGAGATTGGGGTGCCCTAGATGCTTTTTTGGGTTGGTTATTTTTCACAGGAAGTGAAAACTCTTACTGCTGTTAAGTTTTAAGCATTGCTAGGATCATGAGTCCTGAAGATAATAACGATGTGTTTCAATTACAATCTATATTGTTGCTTTTAAATGATAAAATAATTAATCGGAGGAGAATCATAGAGCTAAGTGTCCTATTGCAGGATGATTTTTCAAGGAAATGACTGACAACATATTTGATAACTGCCTAGTGAGAAAGTGGAGCTGATAGTATCTTCCAAAGGGCTGATCAATTCTGCATAACTCATGTAAGCTGTGGAATCTGTAGATGAAATGAGCGAATGAGGGTAGACGAGCATTCAGATATAACATCTTGAGTTAGTCACAGCTTAGTGTTCTCTATGGGGGGCTGAGAAGCATTATGTGCAGGTAGTGAGTGGTCTACTCACGTTTTTCCAGGCCACTACAGCTTAATGGCCCCAAAACTACTCTGACGTGGGTTGCTTAACTGCATTTTCAAGTGTGTTTACAGCTCCAGTATTGATTGCTCGATTCCATCCAACTACCCTTTGCAATAAACAACGCTGGCACTGTTGGAAAGTAGTGATACATTATTTAACAGTAGCTAATCAATATAAAACAAGCCTCCCTTTTGTTACAGCCGTGCTATTGATAGACTGCTTCTCCGTTTTAATTTTTTATTATTTTGCATTGATTTCTGAAACTCCATTCTGTAGCTTACTTTTTTTCCATCAGGAACTGTGAGCTGAGTCCTACCTGACTAGAAATCTAACATCCTTTTTGAATCACAAATTACCCAACTTAATGAAGAAACAATTAGCTGAGAGTTTTTAAAAATCATTCAACTTTGCTCTAATCAATTTTAATGAGTGTGACACATTAAATGCAGGATTTGGGGGAGGATACATATAGAAAAATCTGAAAAGACAGATTTTTGCTGTTGTGTGTGTTCTGGGGAAAAGGGTCTCCAATTTTCCCATTTAGCCTGAGTGAACGTGTGGGAAACTCAGGCATGGAAGTACCATTCATACCAGTGCGAATCTGACCTCTAAGTCGTGTTCTGTCAATGGAAGAATAGGGTTCTTTGGGTTTTTTCTTTTCTTTCTTACTTCATTCCTTTTTTTTCTTTTCTTTTTAAATCTTAGCTGAGTTGTCTAGAATAAAACATTCATGGCAGCTCCACTGGGCACTGCTGCACCTGAGCACTAGCTGTAATCAGCCAAACGTAAACTAAGATCTTACCGTCTATCTACATAAACAGAGTGAGTGAGGCGGTGAAGTGGAAGGGAACACAGGTACGTGTGGACTGGGCAGCTGGGTGAAGTGGGCTGAAAGCAAACGGAGAGATGCTGGCTGGTCCACTCACCAACTTTGGTGTTTTCAGTTATCCTTTCTGCCCTATTATAAAATAATAACAACAAAATATGTCACAAATGAACCTACCTACAAAACAGAAACAGACCCATAGATATAGAGAACAGACTTGTGGTTGCCAAGGGCTGGGGAGGGGAGGGGAGGGAGAGGGATGGACTGAGAGTTTGGTGTTGGTAGATGCAGACTAGTACATTTAGAATGGATAAACAACAAGGTCCTACACAACAAGGTATAGCCCAGGGAAATATATCCAATCTCCTGGGATAAACTATAATGGAAAATAATATGAAAAAAGAATGTATATATGTATATAACTGAGTGACTTTGCTGTACACTAGAAATTAACACAACATTATATATCAACTCTACTTCAATAAAATTTTTTTAATAAAATAAAAATATAAAGTTGGGTTCCTAGACAATTCATAAAAGTTGAAGATTTATTTGCTAAAGATATTTCTTTTTGGTTAGCTATACCCATCAATAGGTATTTGTTCTTTAATACATGTTTCCTGATTACCAAAAAAATTCAAATTCTTTGCAAAAATTTTTGAAAACACATGAACAGAAAGAAAATACTAATTGCCCCTACTCCTACTTAACAGATAACAACAAAGTTGTTAAAATTTTATTATGCGGGGGGCTTCCCTGGTGGCGGCGCAGTGGTTGGGAGTCTGCCTGCCGATGCAGGGGACACGGGTTCGTGCCCTGGTCTGGGAGGATCCCGCGTACTGTGGAGCGGCTGGGCCCATGGGCCATGGCCGCTGGGCCTGCGCGTCCGGAGCCTGTGCTCCGCAATGGGAGAGGTCGCAGCAGTGAGAGGCTCGCGTGCCGAAAAAAAAAAAAAAAAAAAAAAAAAAAAAAAAAAATTTATTATGCATAGCCTCCCATTCATTCACTCTGTCTCTTTTGTCTCCGCATATAGAATTAATCCATGTGACTTGGATTGAAAATGATGCTGAATATCATGTCCAATCCCTACAGAATGTTGTGTAAGGTAACAGAGACCAGGCTATGAATTATTTTAGTGGTGTTTTCTTTTTGTTGCCATTTTTTTAAGAGACACTGTAGTATGTCGTAAGACACTGATATTCAATTGTATGCTTGCTGTGTTCAATCACAGTTCATTTGCTAAGGGACAAGTGTTGTCGATATTTATTCACCAGTATAGGGTCATGAATTCCAAAGCCAAGTTATTAAATACAAAGAATAAAAATAAGCCAGAAATGGAAATCTGAGCTCTGGATAATTGGAAGCAGGAAGCCAGGAGATCAGAAGCAGGTGGGCTTAGGAACCAGGACAGTTGAAATTCACAAATCAAAATAAGCTATGAAAAGAGGAATCAAAGGTCCCTCAGAAAGGAAAAAGAGTCTAGGTGTAGGTTTCCAGTTGGCCCTATGTTTTCTCCATCTCAATCTTCATTCAGCAATAGTCACCATGCACTGAGCACTAACCATAAACCCAGCATCAGAGCTGGATTCTAGAAAATGAGGCCACATTTATGTGCAGCCCCTAGAAAGTATACAGTGCTTTAGGATTTGACTTTTAAATCTCACGTTGACTCAATTGTGTGCATTCACCCTTGTTTTTTTTTGTTGTTGTTTGTTTCTTTTAACATTTTATATTGGCATATAGTTGATTAACAATATCCTGTTAGCTTCAGGTGTACAGCAAAGTGATTCAGTTATACATATACATGTATCTATTCTTTTTAAAAATCTTTTCCCAATTAGGTTGTTACATAATATTGAGTAGAGTCATGGAAATAAAAATAAATAAGTAAACAAATGGGACCTAATTAAACTCAAAAGCTTTTGCACAGCAAAGGAAACCATAAACACAATGAAAAGACAACCACAGAATGGGAGAAAATATCTGCTAATGATGTGACTGACAAGGGATTAGTCTCCAAAATTTACAAACAGCTCATGCAGTTTAATATCATCAAAGCATTCACTCTTGTTTTTAATTCTTAGTTTTCTTTAAGAAATGAACAACATCCTCTATACCTATGTTTGTGACTATCTCAATGTAAGCTGTCTTACATCCTATGGGAATGAGGCTTAGTAAAGAAAACGCAAGGTAGATCTGCTCTAGAAACTGAGGAGATGCTTTCTATTCACAAAGCAATGAAAGTCTCATGGGAGAAAACCTCTAGTAAGTGCTACATGATGCGGGTGAAGTGATGGCGTTATAAACCTCACAATGTGTCCTGTGGGCCTAGCCTTGTTGGGTCACCCAAAGATGCCTAATCGTAATCATTGCCACCTAGCCGTCTGTGGGCAGAATTTGGTCATTTGTTTTTCATTTATGGAAGGGGCTTTAACAAATTTACTGACTTACTTAAAGAATTTCAACAGTATTTGTAATTTTTAATTGAGAGAATTAACACAAAAATTGGAAATGTAAGCAATTAGAAAGGCAGTGCTTCTATTTAGAGAACCATCAAATTGATCATCAGGGCTTAATACCAGGTGTGAATTACCTGAACTGGATCCTTTAACTTAGAACTTTAAAAAGAGGAAATAAATTAGTTTAGATGAACCCAAACTCTTATAGATGAAACTATTTCTCTTAGATACAAGTGTAATTCATTATTATAAGTATGAGATAAATGTGGTTTTGTTTAATATCTTCTCACTAGGCAATGGGAAAACTTCTTAACTGCATGTGTCTAGAAGTAAATTTCAACACAGCTCAGTTCTCTTGTGAGTTGTCCTTTCCTTGAGATTCTTATATTTTCCTGCTCATTGGCAGCAGTAACTTCTTGATTAAAATTATTTTCCTTTTTGTTTGTTTAAATTATGTAAGGCATAACATACCTAAGGTAAAGTACACAAATTTTAAATGTACATCTCAATATATTTTTACCCCTGTGGAACACCTGTAAACACCCTTGTAATTGCCATCCAGATCAATATATAAACATCCCCAGCATCCCAGAAGGCTTCCTTTGTACTGAGTCCTAGCCCCATGAAATAGTTTTTGTAAGCATCTCCAGAAGGATGCTCTTTCTACACCTCAGGAAGCAAGCTACTCTCTACTGCTCCTTACTTTTGTTCTTACATCTCTCAGAGCATTTAAAGCACTTACTATGATCGACTTTTCATATGTTTGTGGCCTCAGACGGTGAACACACACCAGAGATGGGTCTTATGGTTCCTTTTTTCAGAGACAAGATCCTTAAGAAAGTTTGTTGACTGAAAAAGTGATTATGACATGTATAAACCCCGAAGGACATGCCTTGGGTTCTAATAAATTTCTGCACCCCTACAAAGGTGGAAAAGTTTCTTCTGAACAGGCAGAATCAGACAAGATAGCTAAAGAGCTTCTAGTCCTGGGCTTCCCTGGTGGCACAGTGGTTGAGAGTCCGCCTGCCGGTGCAGGGGACACGGGTTCGAGCCCTGGTCCAGGGGGATCCCACATGCCGCGGAGCGGCTGGGCCCGTGAGCCACAACTCCTGAAGCCCTGGCGCCTGGAGCCCATGCTCTGCAACAGCCACCACAGTGGGAGGCCCGCGCACCGCGGCGAGGGGTGGCCCCCGCTCGCTGCAATTAGAGAAAGCCTGTGCACAGTGGCAAAGACCCAACACAGACAAAAATAAATAAACAATAATAAAAAAATAAAAAAAAAAAGAGCTTCTAGTCCTGTTCATACACTAGGCCCTCCAGTAAGGCTTATCTGCATGAAATTCTAACAAAACACTTAGTAGTAATTACTATTATTTTTCTCATTTCAAAGATGTAGATATGAAAGAGATCCAGATATGTCTGACTCCAGAAAAAGCACCAACCCTTAACCATCATGGCTGCACTGAGGAGGTTTTAAGGAAAGATTTGAATTGAGATATAGTCCTAACGGGTCATTAGAGTCTGCATGAACTGAATTGGGGAGAGCAGATTCAGGTACAGCTAACAGCAAAGTAGGAAAGCAGGTGCACCAGAAACATGGGTTTAATTCATCTTGGAAGGACAGAGGATGCCTGTTGAGAGAGGCGGGAGAACGTGACTGTAATGCACATGCTCTACTGTCTGACTGCGGATTTGCCTCTCTGCTCTGCCAATTGCTGTTTAACTCTCCGCAAGTGACTTGACCTCTCTGTGTTCTGTTTGTCAACCTCGTGGGGTTTTTTGCGGATTAATATGTATGTATACAGAAGGACTGTATCTGGTATATGGTTAGCACTCCTTGAGCCTGGCCATTTTACTATTATTAGCATTAGTATTACTTTAAAAATGGTACTCATTCAAATTTATAGGTTTTGATGTATTCATCAACAAACTTGTCTTATTTTTATATCTGTACTTCTTTTGCCCTGAGTTTCTACGGCTTAGAGTCAATGCATTCTTGATTTGAAATCTCTTAAGATCATCTGTTTTAAGGCTCTCCTTTCAGTACAAGAACATCAGGCAAACAGGTGAGTGACTTGGCTACAGACACATAGCCTGGGCTCAGGCTCAGTGTGAGATGATGGGAAAGAGAAAAGTAGTAAATGTACATCACACAGAGAGCAAACCAAAACTCTAGCAGTGACAGACGCTTCATTTTCTTGAAAAGATCTGATTTCAAATATCTGTTCAGTTGGAAGCCTGGCTGTCATGCTCTATGTCTGGATTTCCAGGCAATTGCGAGCATCTTTAAAATTAATTTTAAAAGTTGCTAGTTTTGCCTGCCCTGCTGCCATCATTTACACCCTACAGTATAGCTGTTTTGATGAGGATCCTTGTCGATAGAGTTCATTCGATTAAAATGACTTGACCCAGGCAGTTAAGGTTTGAACAGGTTTGCGTGTAGAGCTGGGAGTTCATTTCCAGTGATGTCATTGACACAGTTTCCTTTCCTGGAAGGAAAAATCCCCAGTGCTTCTGGACTTAGCCTTGTCAAGTGCCTGGTCAACAACTTTGCTTAATGAGTTATCACCTGGATTTCTGTAATGTGCCCTTCTCCCAAGTTTTCATCCTGAAAGGACATCCCTTTTTATGTATATGTATGTATATGCACATCTATAAGCTGCATGGAGCTCTACACATATGTATATACACATATAAATACATCCTTGTATAGTCTGTTTCCAAGGGGCTCAACTTTTCTTCTTCATGGGTCATAAAAATTAAATCATATTTATCAACAGCCATTACATTTTTTGTAGCCTCAGTATTTTCCTCCTTTTATACATCATAACTTAACTCATGGGATGCATGTTTGGTAACCTATTTTTTAAAATATCTGGGGTCTGTGTCATGCGTGTTGACTTATTTTCATGATATAGGCTGAAGAGCAATTTTTAAAAATGTCCCGCCTGATTAAAATGTCCTTTGCCTAGCCTAAATATACAATCTTCAAGTAATAGTAACAGAAAAGAGGAAAAGACAAATGAACTAGAAAATATGAAATCACTCTGATGAAAAATCCCCACTTAATGGAGCCTGTATTACTTTATAATTCATGATGAGAGTGAACATGTGAAATACTCTTTTTGATGCTACTTTTTGATGTGATAAGAATATATTATCACACCTTTTCCTAATTTTAACAAAAGTATACTTCAGTATCTCCACTTTGTAGCCTAGGAAATGAGGAGGCTTAGAGAGATTATTCAGGTTGTAAGTTTTACTTAATATGTGAACTATGTGTCAGTTTATCAGAATTTTAATATGAACCATGAGATTATAATAGAAGTATATCAAATATTTTATAGGCCAGAAGTCAAGTATATGTTTAAGAGGGTTTCCTCCATAATCCTCCAGCCCATTTTGCATTAGTTGTCTTACTTGCCTTTGAGGTTTTGTATTGTTTCCAATTTTAATACTTTCTATTAAAATAAGATTAGGCAGTTATACAGATAGAACTTTTAAAAAATTATCATCACCCTTGATTTCCTTTTTTCCTCCAAACTCTTCCTCTAGAAACTATAAAATATTTCTAAAAATTCATGTATTACCAATGAAAGCCATTAATCAATTACCAAACTAGTTGATTTCTTAAGCAAATTCTTAACTGATGTATTCCATTAAGAAGTCTAACCAGATTGACACAGCTAAATGTCCACTAGAATACTCAGCCAGGAAGTGAGAGGTATTAGTCAATACACATATTGTGAAGAGACAGGATTTGTTGTTTAGTTCCCTCAAACTGCTTCATAGATATACGGCCCGTGAGTGTAAAAACACAAGCCAAAAACCAAAAGCAGATTGTCAAGTTTTCTTGAGCCTCTTTTGATAGCCTCCTTTCTTTGGGGACAGTATGGCTAAGGCTTCAACACTGGGATGAAACCCCAGGCATCTTCTACACTGGCTGTCACCATCCTCGCTGATGTGGTCAGGATGCCTTATTGCACAAGGAAGAGTGAATTTATAGAGGCCAGGGGAACAAAGGTGGTAACCTTTTCACTTTCTGTGTACATATACCTTCTCTATTTCCTGCCAAGACTAGAAAAAGGTAGTTAACATCCCTTCCCTTTCTGCTAAAACTAAGCTTTTAAATGAAAATATTTCTTCTCTCAAAATCATGAGTCACTTTGCTGTGCACCTGAAACTATCACAACATTGTTAATTGGCTATACTCCAATATAAAATAAAAAGTTTAAAAAAATCATGTATTTGTTGGCTCTTCTTAGCCAATGGAAGTCATGTATTTAGCACAGATTTAGGACATCTCTCTAGCTAAATGTTACTGGCAGGTACCATCATAATTAAGCAATTACAGAACATGGTATGAACAGAAAAAAATTCTCCCCAAAATATAATTCCCTAGCTCTGCTTGTAATCTAAAGCATATACAATCATATCTTGGACGTGACTAGAGTTGATTTTAATGTGATATTCTCTCTCAGAGTAATACACCCCAACAGAACCTTAGAAAAATGAAATGTCTATGCTATGGAACAAGTCAAGATTTACATGCATGGCTAATTGGGTGGTAGTTATGCACAAGGACCAGAGTTAGAGACATATCTGCTTGCACGTGCCCTTGAATTCATATTAAACTTCCTTTGGGGAGTTTGTGTATTTCACGGGCATTTTAAATACTCTTCCCTGATTCTTTTCTCAGAGTGTTTTTACAGAGTGAGGAGGGCATCCATCCCCCTGAAACACAAAGGGACAGTGAAACAAATGACTCATCCAGGGTCACCAGGTGAACTGCAGACAAAAGTGAGGGTAGAATCGGATCACTGAGGTCAGAGCACAAGACGGTTCTGCTTTCTCTTACCCACACAAAAAAGTGTTTCAATAGATTTAATAATAAAATTTGACCTAAAAGCAGTAGTATAATCCTCCATAGCCAGGGAATAGAACATTTAACATAAAATTAGCTTATAATGAGCTAGTTATTTCAACTCAATTTCCCTTTGTTTGCTTAGATAATGGAGCAAGGGCTAATAAACAGTAAAATTACAAAAGTGGACAAGGGGAAGGAAATACAGAACTCAAGTCCGTGCAAATAACCATCTGAATAATCAGAAAGTTGGCTGTAGTTAGAAGCAAGGACAATGTAGCCTTTACCAAGCAAACATTTAAAGGAAAGACATACTAAATAAAATGTATATTCCAAAGCTATTTCCTTACTTACAGAGGCTGAATTTGAATAAATGAACCTCTTCTAACTTACATCCTTTTAAGAGTCAGTTGGCATTCCATATCTGCGAGCATCAGAGACCCCTGTGAATTTGAGCACTACGGTTCTACTGCAGGCTTTGTAGGCTGGTGGCTCCAAACAAGATTTTAGTCTTTGCCTCGCTCTGAAAACTTCCTTTTTCCACCAGTTACTGCGCTTGCCAAGAGTGACATAACCTTGAAATTATTTGTTACATTTTCCAATGAACAAACCCAGCTTGTTAAGGAAATGGGCAGCCTATATCATTAGCAAAGAGTACAATAGTGGACTCAGAATTCAGCCTTGACTGGTGGGCCCAGAGTATTTGTTGTTTCTGGGAAATCTCTCTGATTTTAGAAACAATCCTGCATTTTAACTGTGCTGGTAGGGGTGTGCTGGCCTCTGGAGGTTGTTAGGGAAGCATGCCACCTCCTGCACCACGTGAGAGCCGGGGTTCACAGGCTCCTCAATACACCCCCACCCAAGTCTCACTGACTCTCATTTTAATTGCCCTTACCATCTATTAGTGGTCTTTCTTTGAACTGGGTTTGTTGGCAGTGAAATAAAATCTTGATGGCAACTGTTATTGATTTTTTCCGATTATACATTTAATACACCCCTACGGTAGACAACTTAAAAGTCCCCTCAAGAATCAAGTAGAAAACCAAATCACCATCTCACCAGCCAAAGACACAACAATGAACACACACACGTGTATAATTCTCCAACTAGAAGTAATGGTCATACACTCTATGTGGTTTGATTCAGGATCATAGGAATAGTTATAAAATGACACAACGACTATTGGCTTCACAACGTTCACAATTTAACCAGAAGAACCATTCACATTCTCTCTGTATCTATATAGGTGGATAGTGTGATATACGGCAAACAGATTCATCCAGGAAATACCATCATGGAAAGTCTTGATTTGGAGATGGACCAATGTGTGGAATTAACCTACAGAAAGTTGGTGCTTTCTGTTTTTCCTTTAAAATGTATACTCTTCCATGCCCTGGCTATTGTAAATAGAGCTGCAATGAACATTTTGGTACATGACTCTTTTTGAATTACGGTTTTCTCAGGGTATTTGCCCAGTAGTGGGATTGCTGGGTCGTATGGTAATTCTATTTTTAGTTTTTTAAGGAACCTCCATAGTGTTCTCCATAGTGGCTGTATCAATTTACATTGCCACCAACAGTGCAAGAGGGTTCCCTTTTCTCCACACCCTCTCCAGCATTTATTGTTTGTAGATTTTTTTGATGATGGCCATTCTGACCGGTGTGAGGTGATATCTCATTGTAGTTTTGATTTGCATTTCTCTAATGATTAATGATGTTGAGCATCCTTTCATGTGATGGACCTAGAGTCTGTCATACAGAGTGAAGTAAGTCAGAAAGAGAAAAACAAATACCGTATGCTAACACATATATATGAAATCTAAAAAAAAGAATTGGTCATGAAGAACCTAGGGGCAAGACGGGAATAAAGACGCAGACCTACTAGAGAATGGACTTGAGGACAAGGGGAGGGGGAAGGGTAAGCTGGGACAAAGTGAGAGAGTGGCAGGGACATACATACACTACCAAACGTAAAATAGATAGCTAGTGGGAAGCAGCTGCATATAGCACGAGGAGATCAGCTCGGTGCTTTGTGACCACCTAGAGGGGTGGGGTAGGGAGTGTGGGAGGGAGGGAGACGCCAGAGGGAAGAGATATGGGGACATATGTATATGTATAACTGATTCACTTTGCTATAAAGCAGAAACTAACACACCATTGTAAAGCAATTATACTCCAATAAAGATGTTAAAAAAAAAAACTCTAGAAAAAGCAGACTAATCTATGTAATAGAGGCAGATGGTTGGTTTCCAGCAGGTGGAGGAAGCATCGGGAGCCTAAGGACACTTTATCCATTATCTTGAGTATGATGATGGTTTCTCAAGTGTATACATGTAGTAGAACTTATTAAAGTGTATACTTTAAGTGTAATTTATCATACGTCAATTATACCTCAATAAAGCTCCTTTTAAAAACACAAAAACAAAAAGCAAACAAACAAAATGTATATTCTACTTTACCTTTTGATGCGAATTTTATTTTTGAAGAGGTCCTATTTGCATGTTCCCCATAGAGAAAACTACAGGGAAAGGTACATTTTGAAAACCTTTCCTTCCATTTTTATCTCTGCCCATCTCATTATACCTCCTGCCCTAATAAGAAATGACCTTTACTAGTTCTGCATGTATTTTTTCAGTTTTTTCTTTGTATAAATATAAATACACATGATTGTGTCTACTTATTTTCTACTTGCTTTTCATTAATAGTAGCCTACTATATTGATTTTAGACACCTTGCAGTTCCTGTAGAAATTTCCATAAAAGTATATAGAGAACTTCAGTGGAATATACGTTCAGATATTCAGAACTTCCATTCCTGTGTGTGGAAGTCCTATAGTTTAAGTGATTTCCTAGAGAAGGACAATTCTTTACAGTATTTTGTGATTACAAACCATGCTGCCATGATAATCTTGTGCCAATGCTATTTCACTTTTGCAGCTATACGTTTAGGATAAATTCCCTGAGTAGGATTGCTGGATCATGGAGTAAATTCTTTGGTAATTTTTTTTTTTTTTGCGGTACGCGGGCCTCTCACTGTTGTGGCCTCTCCCGTTGCGGAGCACAGGCTCCGGACGCACAGGCTGAGCGGCCATGGCTCATGGGCCCAGACGCTCCGCGGCATGTGGGATCTTCCCGGACCAGGGCACGAACCCGTGTCCCCTGCATCGGCAGGCGGACTCTCAACCACTGCACCACCAGGGAAGCCCTTCTTTGGTAATTTTGAAAGATATTATCTTTTATAAGGATTTTAACATTCTGTAATACTACCGGCAATGGAAGCGTATGCTTTCCTTCAGTCATACCAACATTCTTTGTTATCAAACATTTAAGCTTGTGATTTTGATAGGTAAGAAATTATATCTCATTGTAGTTTCAGTTTTCATTAAACTTTTAAAAGAGATTGAACATCTGTTTTACATGTTCACAGATGTTGTGTTGTTTCTCTGGAAAATTATTTGTTCTGATCTCTGCCAATTTTTCTATTAGGTTCTTCCTCTTCTCAATGTTTAGAGCTCATTATTTATTAGAGAAATTAACCCTTTAGAATGAGAGTTGCAAATGTTTTAATTTTCTCTTTTTATTTACTTACAGTATTTGTTTTGAAGTGTGGGTTTTTTGGTTTCTTTTGCTTTGTTTTGTGTTTTGTTGTATTTTGTCTATGCACTTGCCTTGAGTTTTTATGTGATCAAATTTATCAGTCTATTTTCCCCAGAGCTTAAATTCAATCTTAACCAAAATTCTGTCCAGTAGAATATATTAAATATTTTAATATTTTCTGTTTCATAAAGTATCCACTTAGAATAAGACACTTTTGATGAAAGATAATGCTATCTCATCCTGAAGCACTGCAAATCTCTAATTTATTTAAAATATCGTATTTCCTCTTAAATGGAAGCGTTAATGCTACAAACCCTTGGGATTTGACTATTTCAGTGTCTAATCCCACATATACAGTTCTAAGTTTTCTATGATCATGAATATTTGATGAATTTATATGTTTTTGCATTATGGAGATATAGATCTCAGTATCAATTCCAAATGGTCTAAAATAGCTCCCTTGGAAGACTCATATAACTCAGAATTTCTGATATTGAATTAACTGCAGAAAACCATCTGGGGATATACATGGATAAATGTCTCATGTATTCATAGTAGAAAGGCTAAAATTATAAAAATGATAATCCTATATGCTGGTTTAACACTTGCATCACTTTATGTTCAATACACAACTGGTGATACCTTGAGTTCTGGAACATCATGGAATCTTCCGTCTGCTCTGGGCACCTGGTACAGTTGTGTGTGCTGATGTGTGTGATGACAATCACACAGTTTGCTTATTCAGCATCAGCTGCCTTGGGTTAAAGTCTGAACACATCTTAAGCTCTGCACGTCAGGGGTGTTTAGGACAGCTCAATCATTTATTTAGCCAGTACTGATACTGCTCCCTGGCGGGTGGATTCAGAGCTAAGCTCCAAGGCTCCAGCTCTAATTGGAGAAATCTCTGATAAATTCCCACAGCATTCCATTTGGATACGTATTGCTGTTCTGCTATGGATGATCTCTGCACCACTCCCACCCACGACAACCCCGCTGGTATAATCCTGTCCCACAAACCGCTGTGGTGGACAGTATATCTTTGGACTGATTTGATGGAGTCAGATTTTTCTTTCCTAGCCTCAGTGGAGACATTCTGCCCCGTTCAGTTTCCTATTTTGCAGGAATAATGGACAAGGCAAAGTGGTGATAAATTCTGACAGTAAGCCAAGTTATATTTTCTTGTTGCATGAAAAGAAAATACTCATCCTAAAAGCATGGTTTTCGTTCTCCCTTTTAAATTACTTGAAGAAAGCGTGTTTACCCAGATGCGACCCCCTGGGTCTCCTTTGTCACCTCAAGCAGCCTGCTCATCCTTTTCCACAAAAAGCCTCTTCATTAACTCCTTGTGATGTGTGAAAGATTTCCACTAACATGAAACTGTCCTACGAATACTTTATTTCTTCACGTTGGTTAGCAAACATAACTTCAACCTTTGCTTATTCTATTTTTTTTTTTTTACGGCCTTTACAGATCTATTTACTCATTCATCAGTTTATTCATCAATTAAAACTTTGCTTTGTATGGGCTACAGGCATTGGCCAGGCACTAGCCAGATTCTGTGACTACATGGAAAATAAAACACACATCCCACCCGGTCAGTGGGGAAAACACCCCACAAAGAAATGTGAATACAACTACAGGGCAGTTCAGAAAGGTGGATGGTCATTCTTCAAAGTCATGTTATATTGTTGGATTGAAGTAATTTGTTCCAGAATAATTTGCTTGATTATTCTGCAATCATTGGAAACCAACCAAAATACAGCCTCAGCCAGTAGATGGGGATCTGGTATGGATTGCAGCTCCTGGGCCTTTCCTGACAGTCACTTTGGGTGGCTGGGGGAGTGACCCTTCCCCCTGGTCCACCGGGAGTCCTCCTGATAAGGAGACTTTTACTCACTGCAGGCATGCTTCCTAAAACATAATCATATTTTTATCTCCGTTTATGCATACTTGACTTTCTCTTCCTGAAACACCTGGGTTGCTTGTTTTCGGTTGTATTCATTTTGTGTTTGTCTTATTTTACAGTCTTGTGTGTTGTTCTTGTCCCTTGCACTTTGTGATAGAGGGACCAAGGCCTTAGGTGCTCATGAGACAGGCATCGGGTTAATCACACCCTGGTTTCAGTCCTGCTTTTGTCACTAGCCATGTGACTTTGGGTGACATAACACTAAGTAGTCCTTTCCTCCATTATATTGTTATTAATTTATTATATTAAATATTAATAATCATAATTACAGTGTTTTTTTGTTACTAAGGAGATACTCTATTCAAGGTGATGGGTGCTTTGTCTGTACTCACTCATTTTCGTGATGCCATTTTTTTTTCTTTTTTGGCCACGCCACGCGGCCTGTGGGATCCTAGTTCCCCGGCCAGGGATCGAACCCGGGCCCTCGGCAGGGAGAGCACGGATTCCTAACCATTGGACGGCCAGGGAATTCCCTTGTGACACCATCTTTTGATAAAAATCACACATTAGTTTCTATCATTGAGTGTATAGTACACACTCTGCTAAACATTCCACATACCTTCTTTCATTTAAGACTCACAATCTTATGAGACAGACGTTCTAACTGACTTCATTGCATGGATGAAAAATTGGAAGCATAGATCGTTTAACTTACTTTCCCTAAGCTGCATATTTAGCAAGAAAGTCCAGTGAAAACCCAGGTGTATCTTATACCAGACAGAGCCCAATTTGTCACAGTAATATCCATGTATGTAGAAATATTAGAAAAGTGCAGATGAAGACAAGATGAAAATTAAAAGCCTTCACGCTCAGTTTCCTTCCCTGGAGGTATGCGCTGTCAGCCAGAAATTCTGTAAGCCGGGATGAGTGTCCACCCTCCCCCCACATCCCCCGACATGGTACATGTCACAGAGGAGCCCAAGCTTTACTAAGTATGTTCAACAACCTGCTCTTCCCCCACCTAATGTATCTCCAAGGGGTGTGTGTGTGTGTGTGTGTGTGTGTGTGTACCTGCTTTGTTCTTTTTAAAACATGCATCACAGTTGTCTACTGTCAGACTATTCTAGAATATACTATCAGTTATGGAAGCATTTCTCTACTTCATTTGCTTTAAGTTTTACTGATATTTCAAACAAGCTGCACAGACCACTTTGATGCATACGTCGTTTCATACTTGTGTCTCTCCCTTCCCACTTGTACTCCTAACAACAGTTTATGTGTTACTATTTTCTCGTTAAGTCTTGGCATAATCAAATTTTAAAACTTTACCAAACTGCATGGTGAACAAGGGTGTGTGTGTGTGTGTGTGTGTGTGTGTGTGTGTGTGTGTGTGTGGTTTGTGAGCAGCTGTCTTGACCGTGGTGATGAGGAAGATGAGCAAATCATCTCTGGGTAATAAATTAGTCAGTTCAAATCTGTTTTCTGATGAAGCCAATGTGTAACCCAGGAAGGAACCACTAATGAGGTGCTTAACCCATCTGCCCAGGGGATGGCCAAGCCTCTTTTTGAGGGCTTGCAGGATTGAATAGCATTAGAAATAGATGAACAATGGCTTATTCTGAATCCCCTGCAGGCCGAACTGGTCACACAGAGAGCATGCCCTGTCAGTGTGCTGGCGTTTACTGAGCATCTAGAGAACAGAACGCCCGTTGGATGTGCACAGCTTTTCCACAAGCCCAAGTACATGCTCAGCCCTGGGCTGCCTTGTTCAGCCTAAGGTGTCTGAGAATTTGGTGTTAGAGTGGGTGTGATTCAGTATTACCATATATAACTGTTTGTTTTGAATATTGTCCAACCTGTGTCAAATTAGTTTATTCCGTGTGGCATTGTTTTATTGGAATTTTTCTTCAAACTTGAATTCACTGTATGTTAACATTAATGCCTCCTTGACAGTTCTTTGGACAGTCCAACATGTCCACACCTCTCCAACTGCCTCTGCCCTCCACTGAGCAGAAAGTCCATGTCTTTTCTTATCAGTAAGGAATTACATCCATCACTTTCAAATGGAAAGAACTGTATCAGAAATAACTCTTTCTTTTTTGAACAGGGTATGATTTCAGTGTGAGCTGATTTTCTCAACCTATGGAGCACCAGGAAAGAGTGGTGTGGGTGAGGCCATCATATGTGAGGGTGTAATCTGAGTGTAATATGCAGTTAAAATCATGAGGGCAGGTAATCACTCTGGATGGAAAAAGCAAGTGGTCTCGTGTATGCAGGATTTAAACTGCAAAGGGCATGATTGAAAAATCCCTCCTAAAATGAAGAAAATGTTTAAAAGAAATATCATCTCTGGCTATGGGTAATTCAGAAAGATAATAACACAAAATTCTACTCTACCTATATTATAGAATCATATAATGGATTCTATAATAGAGTATATAATAGAAGCAAAATGTAATGCATTGATTCTCTAATCTCTTTATTTTAGAGATGAGAAAAAGAAGATGCAGTGCAATAACAGTAGTAGTAATAATAATAATGTAATAGCTACAACTAAAACTTCTTGAGTACTGACTGTGTCACAGACACTGCTATAAGCACATTGCATATATTAGCTTATTTCATTCTTTTGATATGAGGTCAATAACATTGTTATTACCCATGGAAAATCTGGAGCAGAGGGTTAGGGAACTTGCCTAAGCCACACAGCCAGGAAGAGACAGGCTCCAGTTTTGAATCCAGGCAGCTGGACTCCAAAGTCCATGTTCTTAACCACCACGACCACCATCACCACACACACACACACACACACACACGTGTGTGTGTGTGTACATGTATATATGCATATATGTATGCATATGTATTTAATATAACTCTGATGTCTTCAGTCTGTGGCCCCATCCTTAAGATCTCTGGGGTCACTCTCCCTTTAATATGAAACAAAACCTGGCTTGACACCCCCCCCCCAATTATATATACCATGGAACAAAGGTTATCTTAGAGTTTCTATTTTTTGAATCAATTATTTCCAGTGCCCCTTCCAGAATTTTTTTGATTCCTTGGAACTTACATACCCATGGTCACCGTAATCCTAAGAACGTAAACATCACTCATGGCAGACCTCCTGTTCCTTTTGCTTCCCTCTCTACTGAAATTGACCCCCTTTAAGAGTGAAGAGGGATTTGCTGTTGTGAACATAAAGTCATCTTTAGGAAACGCGAGATGACAGACTACGGAAAATCACTGCAGGCTGCTATTTATCTTTTCTTAAGACCTAGCTCCCCTCCTTCTCTTTCCTTCCCCCTCTCCTACCCTATCTCTTGGTGGCAGGCTCTTCTTTCTGAACCACGGGGGGTGTGTGTGATTTTTTTCCTACCCCATGGTTGGAAGATTTGACAAATTGATCTTGTAATACACCAGGGTGGCCTGTAGGGGTTGATAGCATAGCGTTCCCTCTACTTCTTGCTTCTATCTGCTGGCGCTCTGCTTCAGGAAAAGGAACGGATGTTGTCTCCTTCTTGAGTACAGGCGTGATCCTAATATTTGCAAGTATAGATGCTGCCTCCCCACACCTTGTCTTTGTTTCACCTCTGCCTCTCTTCTGCACCCTAACTGCCCACTGGAGTTCCAATTGCTCCCACCTAATGGATAATGATGCCTTGGTCAACCCTTCACACATCCCTACTGGTGGAGAGTTTGCCTTTAAAAAGCTGACCCACAGATGAGGACAGCACCGTTACTGGCAGTGGTCCAGGGACATTTAGGAAAGCATCCTGAAGCAGGACAGAGTGAAAGAACACGTGGTTGGAAGTTTACGCAACTATTTGATGAACTTGGGGATGAGAGTGAGAAGTACTGTTTACACCTTTGCAGGGAGCCCTGCACTGATGTGCTCTACAGTCCCTACCGATACCCTTTCCTCTGTGCACACTGATCCCAACCAGTCCTGGGACCCCACTGTTTCCCACTGAAGCTGATGTGTGTATCATAGGAGAAAGGAGTCTAGGGTTTCTGACCCTTCCTGGGACTTCTAACTTCTGCCTTTTCAGGCCCGAGTCCTATGCTGATATAAAGTTTCATATTTTGGTGGCTCTACAATGAGGTCGGAAAAGCCCATCACTGGTTTGTTTCTGTTGGTGGTGGTGGTGTTGTTTTTAATTTTTATTGGAGTATAGTTGATGTACAATGCTGTTGTTAGTTTCAGGTGTACGGCAAAGTGAATGAGGTATACATATACACATATCCACCTTTTTTTAGATTCTTTTCCCGTAGAGGCCAGAGTATTGAGTAGACTGTCACTGGTTTTACTTGTCATCACTTGCTACTCCATTCAACTATGTTTTCTGAAGGAAGCCTCATGTATTCTTCCATGAGGAAAGCATATTCTTTTGTTAACATCACTTGATCCAACACCTTGTTTAATGGCAGCCCTAGGATTACTGTGCGACAGGTATTTGCTTCCTTCTGGAGCATGAAGGACCACCTGTGGGCCCAGGGACTTGGGCTAATGGTCTCAAGTTTTTCACTGAATGAAAAGAAGGGGTGTGCCAGATCATCCTGCAAGGGATATGCATGTTCTCACACATGATGAACACTCACACCTACACCCACATTCACAAATACAGAAATATATATTTTCAATATATATTTGAACTCCATTTACATTTCTAATTCTATATTCAGGTGGATGGGAGTTTGCTTGCCTCAAGCAAGAACAACTTATGGGAGATTGTTCAAAATGGAGGAGTAGAAGGACATGCTCTCACTCCCTCTTTCAAGAACACCAGAATCATAACTAACTGCTGAACAATCATTGACAGGAAGACACTGGAACTCACCAAAAAAGATACCTCACATCCAAAGACAAAGGAGAAGCCACAAAGAGATGGTAGGAAGGGTGCAATCACAGTAAAATCAAATCCCATAACCACTGGGTGGGTGACTCACAAACTGGAGAACACTTATACCACAGAAGTCCACCCACTGGAGTGAAGGTTCTGAGCCCCACATCAGGCTTCCCAACCTGGGGGTCCAGCAACGGGAGGAGGAATTCCTAGAGAATCAGACTTTGAAGGCTAGCAGGATTTGATTGCAGGACTTCAACAGGACTGGGGGAAACAGAGACTCCACTCTTGAAGGGCACACACAAAGTAGTGTATGCATCAGGACCCAGGGGAAGGAGCAGTGACCCCATAGGACACTGAACCAGACCTACCTGCTAGTGATGGAGGGTTTCCTGCAGAGGTGGGGGGGTGGCTGTGTGTCACCATGAGGACAAGGACACTGGTAGCAGAAATTCTGGGAAGTACTCCTTGGCGTGAGCCCTACCAGAGTCTGCCATTAGCCCCACCAAAGAGGGCGGGTAGGCTCCAGTGTTGGGTCGCCTCAGGCCAAACAACCAACAGGGAGGGAACCCAGCCCCACCCATCAGCAGACAAGTGGATTAAAGTTTTACTGAGCTCTGCCCACCAAAGCAACAGCCAGCTCTACCCACCACCAGTCCCTCCCATCAGGAAACTTGCACAAGCCTCTGAGATAGCCTCATGCACCAGAGGGCACACAGCAAAAGCAAGAAGAACTACAATCCTGCACCCTGTGGAACAAAAACCACATTCACAAAAAGATAGACAAGATGAAAAGGCAGAGGGCTATGTACCAGATGAACGAACAAGATAAAACCCCAGAAGAACTAAATAAAGTGGATATAGGTAACTTTCCAGAAAATGAATTCAGAATAATGATAGTGAAGATGATCCAGGACCTCGGGAAAAGAATGGAGGCAAAGATCGAAAAAATGAAAGAAATGTTTAATAAAGATCTAGAAGAATTAAAGAACAAACAGAGATGAACAACACAATAATTGAAATGAAAAATACACTAGAAGGAATCAACAGCAGAATAACTAAGGCAGAAGAACGAATAAGTGACCTGGAAGACAGAATGGTGGAATTCACTGCTGCGGAAGAGAATAAAGAAAAAAGAATGAAAAGAAATGAAGACAGCCTAAGAGACCTCTGGGACAACATTAAATGCAACAACATTCACATTATAGGGGTCCCAGAGGAGAAGAGAGAGAGAAAGGACCCGAGAAAATATTTGAAGAGACTATAGTCGAAAACTTCCCTAACATGGGAAAGGAAGTAGCCACCCAAGTTCAGGAAGTGCAGAGAGTCCCATACAGGATAAACCCAAGGAGAAACACTCCGAGACACATAGTAATCAAATTGGCAAAAATTAAAGACAAAGAAAAATTATTGAAAGCAGCAAGGGAAAAACGACAAATAACATACAAGGGTACTCCCATAAGGTTAACAGCTGATTTCTCGGCAGAAACTCTACAAGCCAGAAGGGAGTGGCATGATATACTTAAACTGATGAAAGGGAAGAACCTACAACCAAGATTACTCTACCTGGCAAGGATCTCATTCAGATTTGATGGAGAAATCAAAAGCTTTACAGACAAGCAAAAGCTAAGAGACTTCAGAATTCGACACGGGTTCGAGACCTGGTCTGGGAGGATCCCACATGCTGTGGAGCAACCAGGCCTGTGAGCCACAACTACTGAGCCTGCGTGTCTGGAGCCTGTGCTCCGCAACAAGAGAGGCCGCGATAGTGAGAGGCCTGCGCACCGCGATGAAGAGCAGCCCCCGCTCGCCGCAGCTAGAGAAAGCCCTCGCATAGAAACGAAGACCCAACAGAGCCAAAAATAAATAAATAAAATACTGAATACATAACTAGTTTAAAAAAAATGGTGCTGGGAAAACTGGACAGCTACATGTAAAAGAATGAAATTAGAACACTCCCTAACACCATAAATAAAAATAAACTCAAAATGGATTAGAGACCTAAATGTAAGACCGGACACTATAAAACTCTTAGAGGAAAACATAGGAAGAACTCTCTTTGACATAAATCACAGCAAGATCTTTTTGATCCACTTCCTAGAGTAATGGAAATAAAAACAAAAATAAACAAATGGGACCTAATGAAACTTAAAAGCTTTTGCACAGCAAAGGAAACCATAATCAAGACGAAAAGACAGCCCTCAGAATGGGAAAAAATATTTGCAAATGAATCAACTGACAAAGGATTAATCTCCAAAATATATAAACAGCTCATGCAGTTCAATATTAAAAAAACAAACAATGCAATCCACAAATGGACAGAAAACCTAAGTAGACATTTCTCCAAAGAAGATATACAGATGGCCAAGAGGCACATGAAAAGTTGCTCAACATCACTAATTATTAGAGAAATGCAAATCAAAACTACAATGAGGTATCACCTCACACCAGTTAGAATGGGCATCATCAGAAAATCTACAAACAACAAATGCTGGAGAGGGTGTGGAGAAAAGGGAACCCTCCTGCACTGTTGGCGGGAATGTAAATTGATACAGCCACTATGGAGAACAGTATGGAGGTTCCTTAAAAAACTACAAATAGAATTATCATATGATCCAGCAATCCCACTACTGGGCATATACCTAGAGAAAACCATAATTCAAAAAGACACATGCACCCCAATGTTCATTGTAGCACTATTTACAATAGCCAGGTCATGGAAGCAACCTAAATGCCCATCGACAGAGGACTGGATAAGAAGAAGTGGTACATATATACAATGGAATATCACTCAGCCATAAAAAGGAACAAAATTGGGTCATTTGTAGAGATGTGGATGAATCTAGAGACTGTCATACAGAGTGAAGTAAGTCAGAAAGAGAGAAACAAATACTGTATATTAACATATATATGTGGAACCTAGAAAAACGGTACAGATGAACTGGTTTGCAGGGCAGAAATAGAGACACAGATGTAGAGAACAAACGTATATACACCAAGGGAGGAAAGTAGCGGGGATGGTGGTGGTGGTGGTGTGATGAATTGGGAGATTGGGATTGACATGTATACACTGATGTGTATAAAATGGATGACTAATAAGAACCTGCTGTATAAAAAAATAAAATTCGAAAAAAAAGAAAAGCAAGATGCAGAAAAGTGTGAATAATATGACCCTGTTTTTGTAAAACTAACAACAATAAAAATATTCCACGTACATGTAAAAAACAGAAAAAAGAACAACTTATGGTGATAACTCTGAAATATGTCAGATCGCAAGGGAAGTTCAATCTCATGACAAAAGAATCTCCTAAATGAATTCAGTAAATTTCCTTCTTTTTTAAGGTTGAAGGTATTTACCTGTATATATATATCACATTTTCTTTATCCTGTCATCCATCAACACTTAGTTGTTTCCATACCTCGGCTATTGTGAGTAATGCTGCAACGAACATGGGAGTACAGATACCTCTTGAGACAGTGATTTCATTTCCATCAAATATATGTCCAAAGTGGAACTGCTGGATCATATGGTAGTTCTATTTTTAATTTCTTGAAGAATCTCTATACTGTTTTCCATAGTGGTTGTACTATTTTACTTTCCCACCAACATTGTACAAGGGTTCCCTTTTCCCCATTTATCCTCACCAGCATTTGTTATCTCTTGTGTTTTGATAATAGATAGCCTAATAGGCGTGAGGTGTTGTCTCATTGTGGTCTTGATTTTCATTTCCCTAATAATTAGGGATGTTGAGCACCCTTTCATGTACATGTTGGCCATCTGTATGTCTTCTTTGGAAAGCTGCCTGTTCAGGTCCCTTGTTTATTTTTAATTGAGTTATTTATTTATTGTAATTGAGTTGTATGAGTTCCTTGTATATTTTGGATATTGGCCTCTTATCAGGTATGTGGTTTGTAAATATTTTCTTCCATTTCATAGGTTCCCTTTTCATTTTGTTGATGGTTTCCTTTGCTGTGCAGAAGCTTTTCAGTTTGATATAGGCTCACTTGTTTATTTTTTGCAGGATGGGCAGAGGAAGCTGGCCCACCATGGAGGCCCAGCCATCTTAGACCAGACTCTGAGCCGATGGCCTTTCCAAATGAAGGCAGGGGTCCCATCATGCAGTCACTGGTCACTGTGTGTATTTCTTTTCTAAGGGAGATTTAATAAAAGGGAATAGAAATGTCATTTTGGAAATGCTAGCCTTTACTTAAAAGAAACATTCATGGTGTATTATTTATGATTCCCCATCTTGTGTTCCAGATATGAAGTATTCTTTAAGAAAAATACATATGATTAGGAGACAATTTTAATTGTCATTTTTGAGCTCTTAGTCAAAATTTGTTATACCTTTTTCTGTCACTAAGACTTTTGGGGTTCAGCTGCATCTTCTGGTCCCTCTCTTTCCCCTCTTCGGCTTCTTGAAGTTCAATTCCCTGGGGACAGTGCCGGCACATCATGTATTTACCAGCAGAGAGGACTCCTTGATGGTTTCCCTGCACAAAATGAGCAGCTCTCTTGTCAGGAGGCTGTTTGATCCTCTCACAGCTTGGCCATCTACTGAATAAATACAGGCTACTGAAAGTTCAAAGTATAAACACATGTGAAAACATGCAGGGCTACTCTGTATGGACCCCTGCGATTCAAATGGCTCTTGAATAATTTTATGCCATTTGGAAACATCTTATGAGGCACGGAGTCTAGCAAACATGGCATCTTAAAGTTTGCTTTTCTGACTATTTTCTCTGAAAAGTAATAGGAGTAATTTTCTTGGCAAAAGGTCCCACTATTCCCCTTTCATTTTTCCTTATCTTTTCTGTACCCTCTCTCAGTGATGCGTCTTTCTGTACACCTTCCTCTCCTGGGAATGTGGATTAGAAAGAAGGAAGGAAGTGGGGGAGGAAGAAAGGAAGGAAGTAGGGAGGGAGGGAGGAAGGAGGGAAGGAAGAAACTTTAGGGGTTTGGTCTTCAATACCTGGGAAACAAGTCATATCTAAATTGGACATGTAGGTCCCATTCCTTGGGTAGAAATGTGAAGATCTTTTCCTGGTGTCTTGATTTTTTTTCCTCTACTGTTTCAAAGCCACCTTTTCTGTGTGTCTACAATAATGGTCTTTGGGGGAGAAGTTAAGCACTGCTTATAAACATGGGATCCCAAGAGACTCAACATTTGGCAAAGTCTCATTAACACTTTTGTTTCAATTCTCTATGTTGGATACACTTAGGGTAAGTTTTATCGGAAAGAGGCATCCTTAACTCACCCTCTTGCCCTTTTCCTTGCTGCTTGTCCTTGTCAACAGCAAACGATGAATAAAGTATAAGATGCAAGTCCAAACAGTCACACCAGAGCAGGTTGACTCGGTGGTGAACATCACCTCCTTTCCCATTTTCTTGCCTTATCTTTTCAAACATCTTTCTTATATGACTTGTGAACCAAGATCAAAGCATTTTAAGTCAAGTAATACAGACCAGTAATTATATCCAGTATCCCTTTTATTTTTCTGAGACTTAGCCTTTGAGTTGTCATTTTATCTTTGCGTTCATAGTTACATGTAAAACATTTTATAGAAGAAAGTCTATTGGCTATTTTAATATCCCTGGCAGTCAGATACAGTGTTTAGTACAATAAAAACACGGAACATTTTGTGACTACTCCTCTATGCCAGCCACTGTTTTAAATCCATTAAATCACGTAATTATCATAATTTATGAGGTGGGCAGTAATATTAAACCAAGGCACAAAAAGATAACTTACCTTAGGTTACACACCTAATAAATGGTAGAGTCAGAATTAGAACATAGGCGATCCAGTAGAGATAGGAGGTTTGTTATTTTTCCTCCCCAAAAAACATATTTTAAGTGTTATTGGTAAAGTCCATTGCATCTTTCCACTTCACCATGCTTTCTATCACATTTGCCCTAATGTCACCCTGGACATTTCGGGGATCTAAGGAGAAGTTGAATTGGAGATTCAATTTTAGGTTTAGTGATATGTTTACATGGTTCACAGTTACTGTTGGGTATACTCAAGTGTCTACTAGCTCTCCTGGTTTAGAAATGAGTCCTAGTAATAACCTTACTGTCCACTCTGCCAATTCACTTGTCACTGTTACACAAAGGATGCAGGTCAGCGTGCACTAGAACAGGCCCACCAGTGCCCTGTGTACACAGCCCTAAAGTAGGTCACACGTACAAGGAACAGATCTGAAATGTGCATAGACAGAAGCTTGTCTTCCAAACCTTGCAGCTCATAAATTAAATAAACTTAGTAGAGTTTTTCCTAAACTTGACAGCAATCCTAAAAATTCACTTTACATTACCATTAACAAGTTGCAAAGCTGAAATAAATCTTTTCTAAACAGTGAGAAACAAGAAACATGTTTTGATCAGCTGTGCCAGGAGGAAGACTAATTTCTTTCTACACTCTGATACAAAATGCTATGGAAATAACAGAAATCAGCAATCAAAGGGTACACAGCCAAAAGCATATGGGGGAAAATTGTTTCAATGAAAATGTTTCAATCAGAAAATAGAAACATGCTGCTTTTCTAGACTTTATGTTCATAAGCTTTCATAAATTAATAACTTGTGATTTTTTTTTACAGTTTAAATAAGTATTGACTTCATACCTACTGTTGTAGTCTTAATTCTGTGTTTTTTTAAAAGAGCCCCCAAATCTATAGTAGCTTCAGGTTGGTAGGATTAAAAATACATTTGCTGGGAGGACCAACACGTACTTATGTACATATGTTTTACAGCTCACGACACAGGATTATCATTAACTTTTGGATCTCTTTCTCCTTTTCCTTTCAAAATATTGCTTAGTGACATAATGGAGTTTCTTTAACTGACTAGTCCCAAGGAGAATCGAGAAGAAATTCTTTCAATGTGAACTCTTTTTAAGCATATAAAAAAATAATTCCCTGGTTACCTAATAAAATATGATAATCCTGTGTCATCATGTTTTTCAGTGAGATTTCTGGGATTTAGGGATATTCCAGAGTGACACCATAGGTGAAGATGAAGAAGGGAATCCAAATATGTGGGGCGAAAGTCTACACAGCAAATACTCAACAGATCCACCTAAGTGTTAAACTGTTTAGAGAAGACTTTATTTAATCTTATTAACTTTTTCTTGGTTTATCTATCTGAATAGGCTTTCTATTGGTCCAGACATTGCAGGAATGGTCTGGAATAATATTTATTCATTTAAATAATTATTATTTGTCTATTATGTATAAACATTGTCCTAGAGGCTGGTGATGCACCAGTGAACAATCACACGAGGTGTCTTCTGCCCTGGAGCTTATATTCCATGGAAGAGAAGGATCCCTCACGTGGGGATTAGGGACAGGATCCTGGCTCCGTGCACTCAAAGATCCTCAAACACAACCTACCTAAAACATCCTCAGATGGCCGTTCATACAAGAAACACAAAGCCACACTTGAAAAATATTCAAATGAAAATACACACATTTTGTCATCAGGATCAGTATAGCAAACACAGAATCTTGCCTGGGTCAGTGAAGGATGTCATCCTGTGAATTTTATACCTTTGCTCCACTTGACTGCCTCCCAGGATCCTTTCCACCTTTGAAGTTGCTCGTGGATTCATGGTGCTATGCTGAAGATATGTCAGATCTTATATAAAATTTCAGTTTTATCCCTATGATTCAAAAATAAATGAGACTCAGACCCTGTATCTCTCCCACCTTATCATTTTTCTCTGAAAGATCTAGTAGGAAAACTGAGGTAGCAAAGCATCCATTTTAAGACTAAGATCAGCTACTAAGGGAAGATTCCAACATCTGAAATATCAGGATAATATTATCACAAACTGAGACAACACAATCTGCTGTCTTATGCCAGCCTCCATCCTGCTCAAGGGATACTCATTGGTGGTAGAGAATGTGCCCTCTGCCATGGCTTCTCTGAGTAAATTCAGAAAGTGTATAAGTCATAAGGAAAGTGCTTGACATCGTTCATTGTGGAGCAAAGTGAGAGACATAGGATAAATCTAAGTTGTTTCTTTGCATTGCATGTAGGTATCATCCACTCTCTTGTTATGTATGATTCCACTGATGATATTATTAGTAGAAGTGCATGTGTGGCATTGGTGAATCAGTGGGGATGTAGAATGTAATTCTTTCCGAAATTTCAGTTCTTAGTGACAAAGTAATTCTCAAAAGCAATACAAATGGAAAGAAAGAAAAAGGAAGGAAGGAGGAAAGAAAACTAGCCTAATAGGTAATTAAGAAAATGCAATTTAAGCAATAATAACATACCATGTTCTACCTTTCAAACTGCTGAAGAATTTAAGCACACACACAATGTTCTAGGCAGCTATTGCTTATAAAAATCCAGCCCAAACTGAGTGGCATAAAGGAACCATCATTTTATTACGTTCATGCGTCTGTGGGTCAGAAATTCAGAAAAAGCAACAACAGACACAACTTGTTTCTGCCCCACAGAGTCTGGGAGCTCAGCTGGGAAGACTCATAGTTCACTGGTTGACCTCAGATTGAATGTCAACCAACTATCTAGAGATGACCTCTTCATGTGTCTGATTTCCTCACAAAAAGGCAGCTAATTTCCAATAGCAAGTGTCTAAGAGAAGTCAGATGGAAATTCTCTTTTTTGATGACCTGGCCTTGGAAATCACATTGCATAACTTTTGCCAGTCAAGATTCCACCCATATGCAGAGAGGGAACAAAGACTTTACTTCTTGATGGGGACAAGTGTCAAAGTCACATTGTCAGAAGATTATGGGTGATAGGAGAGATTTTGCAAACATTTTTGGAAAATGCAATTGGCCACACACACTAGTAACCAATTTTTTTGAGGATTTAGGAAAATGAGAGCATAGTGGTCCCTGAATACCATGGGGGATTGATTCCAGGACACCCCCATACCAAAATCTGGAGATGCTCAAGTCCCTTATATAAAATGGCACAGTATTTGCATATAACCTACATACATCCTCTTGTATACTTTAAATCATTTCTAGGTTTCTTATAATACCTAATACAATGTAAATGCTATGTGAATAGGTACTGGTGAGTGGCAAAGTCAAGTTATGCTTTTTCGAACACTCTGGAAATTTTTTTCTGAATATTTTTGATCTGCCGCTGGTTGAATCCATAAATGCAGAATCTGGGGATAAGGAGGGCCAACCGTAATTACAGTTTCGAGCTATCAGTCTGGTCACCTGCTGTACTTAACAGAAGACTTAAAATGTATCTATCCCTTGACAAACTAATTCAAGGTTTCCAAGCACTACATACTAAAGAAATAACCATGGCTGTTTCTATACGCCATAGGTGCCATGGCTCACCTGTGTGTGCATAGTTTGCCCTCTTAAATCATATCTGAATGACTGCAGCACAAACCTCCAAAGTGTAAGGGGAATACAGGAAGTTAGGTTCCTTCACATGTCCCTGCCCCGACCCAGGTACCAAAGGTATGTCCCAAGCTGCTGTCAGCATCAGCTCTCCATCCTGTTCCTGATCTTAGATGAATTCAATGATGCAGAGTTTAAACACTTAGTAATGATGGAGGTGGCATTACAGGTCATTGTAGTTACTTTCAGTGTGATTTTTTTTAAATGTTCTAAATTTTCCATGGCTAATTCACTTGTTATCAGAAAAAAAGTTATTAAAAAGAAACCAAAAATTTTCAGTTCTTATCTTACACTAATCTGGGGCAGCAGAAGATGTTTTGGTCCCATACCTTACAATGTTCTTGCCAAAGGAAGTTAGATAGATAGATAGATAAACAGATAAAAAGGCAAGTGATGAATAAACAGATTTATGTATAATCACATATATAGATGTGTTTTACTTGGCCCATAGTATCAATACCTTTAAAAAATCTTTTTATTTGTTGCTAATGTTTACAAATTGGGAGATTTTACAGTAAAAGATATCTGGGTTTTCAGATTTCCCTCAGATAGGAAACAGCATGCCAACATTGTGTTTGCATTCCCAGCACCTCCTTGGAAGGGCCAGGGATTTATAGATTGCAGCAGGGATGGTCCCTAACCAGCTTGATGATACCTTACCACCTCACTTCACTAACAGACACCACATTCCTAGTCCCTATACACATTGCTGTTTGTGACTCCAAACAAAAACGATATTTAGCAAAACCTAGATAATATACGAAATCATTGTACCTCTTCACCTGAATGTTTTGACATCATTTAGAAGAAACATAAACAGTACATCTTCTCTTGGTTAAGAAAGCAGAATTTAAATCAGTTCCTCAATTCTAAGGAACTGTAAAGTTTACAAATTAAACTTAGTGTTTTCTTTACTCATTCGTCTCTGTACTTCTTATAGCCTTTTAAGCTCTGCCTTCCAATTGAGTAATTTATTATACACTTTCTTGCATTGCTTGCTGTTTTAAGAGTTAGTCTTGATCTTTCTAGCAGACTCAGAAGTCAGTGAAGGCCGGAACCACGTCAGGATACTTGTTTTCTTGAATATAAGTATACAATATATTCTTGTTAGTGATTTGATAAAATCTATCATTCTAGGCACTGGATAGATATTCTGGGAGAATGTTATTCTGGTCATTGACAAGGCCTTCCCTCTTTGGGAAAGGTCAATTTTTATTCCCCAAAAGGAAGAGAGAGTAAAATAAGTCTCATATATGTTATAATACAAATCTGCCCTCCTGCATTCATTTTTCAACCCAAGAGTTTCTCAAGATAAAAACAGCACCATAGATTCTTTCGTTCCGTGAAAAAAACCCAAGTGAAAAGCTCTCAGTTGGTTCCAGCCCTACCTCTTTCTGATGTCACCATGATTTGCATGCCAAAGGGAAGCCTGCGGCAGAGCAGTCCTCTCTGGGGGTGGGTGTAGCCCTGAGCTGGAGACTGACAGCTCTTGGTCATGGCCCAGAGAAAAGCTGGATACTTAAGCATCCCTGGCACTATCACTGGGGCTCCTCGGAAGAGGCTAGAATCCAAGGGCGAGCCAAGGGATGAAGGTCAGGGAGGTTGCCAGTTGCAAAATGTAACTAAAGGCAGAGCTAGTTTCTGCTTTAGGAAAATCTATTGTGGAGGTGCTGATAGGATCCTTAAGTGCCTCTTCCTTTTGCCTTACTTTCTAACTGACGTGGGGTATTGTGATTTTAGCATCATTTTCTTCTCTCAGATGAAGTTATGTTTAAGAGCTAGGTGACAGTTTTCAAATGGATGAACCTCTCTATAGATAATACTAGGGGATGCTTTGTAGCCACCATTTATGAAAAATACGTTTGTCAAAATTATAGGTAACTGACTTGACACAGAGGCACCTGACCTCAGAAGGGAATGCAAACGATAGTATCTTTCTCACTGGAGCAACTGTGTCTTTCCTTTTCATGTTGGCTTGAATGAACACATTGACCTAGAACAACATATATTTACCAATGAGTGATGCAAAGCTCTGACAAAATTCATAACAAACAAATGAGAAAAACGACAGGGCCATGGCCAGATAGTTTAGTGAGCTTTGGTAACGGGCGATAGGATTTATATGATTTCTAGAAGCAATCCAAACACTAAATAATAAACTTTTCCAGTACTACTCTCTTTATGCAAAAATATATATGATGAAATGCTGAAATAAACGATTAAATTTGATCCTTCTAGAATAACCTCTCAAAATAGATACACTCACAAACTGACTGATAGATATGCATGTGCCCGTCCTCTCTTTTGAACACACACGTGTACACCTGGCGGGGCTTTATGAGAGAGACGAGTACATTGACTGGCAGGTGGCAGCAAAGGAAGAGGGAAGAAAGCGCTTAGATCAGGGTTTGTCAGCTTTGGCCATATCGACGTTTCAAGCTGGTTCATAGCTTGTTGTGGGGACTGCCCTATGCACTGTAGGATGTTTAGCAAAATTCTTGGTATCTATCTACTAGATATCAGTGGCACGCCCTCCATGCCAGTTGTGAAATTCAAAAATGTCTTCAGGCATATTGACCAGGGTGACATCACTAAAATGGTAACATAGGAGACCCCAGCCCCTGTCCTCCTACAAAGATCAACAATCAGACAGCTACCAACGAATGGAAACAGCCTGGGAAAGCTCTCTAGGCCATTTAAGAAACTTTAGCAACACAATGAGAAAATCTTTTTTAAAACCTAAGAATAACCTCACAAGAAGAGAAGGAGAACAGCTTCCTTTTGCCTTCATTGGCCCGTGCCCCAAGCCAGGTCTGCTGAGGCCCAAGAGGGGACTTACTAGCTACAATGAGCTAGCATAGTTGATTCACAGTGTTGTGTTAGTTTCAGGTGTACAGCAAAGTGACTCAGTTATACGTACATATATAGCTATTTTTTGCAGATTCTTTTCCCTTATAGGTTATCACAAAATATTGAGTATAGTTTCCCATGCTATACAGTAGGTCCTTGTTTTTTAATCTATTTTATATATGGTAGTGTGTAACTGCTAATCCCAAACTCCTAATTTATCCCTCCCCCATCCCTTTCCCCTTTGGTAACACGTTTCTTTTCTACGTCCGTGGGTCTATTTCTGTTTTGTATATAAGTTCATTTAGATTCCACATATAAGCAATATCATATGATATTTGTCTTTCTCTGTCTACCTTACTTCACTTAGTATGGTAATCTCTAGGTCCCAGTGGGTGTTTAATGGGTTGCTAATATGTGTTTTCTTTTTCAGTTTTAGTGTCCATTTATTTACTTTGAGTTTTTGAGTTTGCAGTGCTGCCCTGGCCACGTTAGCAAAATGGCACAACGGAGGCCTGACAAAGTGTCTGTATGTTTCTTCTGGCCACCTCTTGCCCATTTGCCTTTGCCATGAGGAAGATGAGGTTCATGGATCGAAATTATTCGATCAGTAATTTTTTTTTTTTTTTTTTTTGGCGGTACGCGGGCCTCTCACTGTTGTGGCTGCTCCCGTTGCGGAGCACAGGCTCCGGACGCGCAGGCTCAGCAGCCATGGCTCACGGGCCCAGGCGCTCCGCGGCATATGGGATCCTCCCGGACTGGGGCACGAACCCGTATCCCCTGCATCGGCAGGTGGACTCTCAACCACTGCGCCACCAGGGAGGCCCCTCGATCAGTAATTTTGACCAAAGCGTCGAAATTATTCCAGCCAAATCAGACAACACCTGGTCAACTTCCAGTCAGGAGAGACTCCAAGACATGCTCATTTGAGGTCAGTCTAACTCACTGACTCTAGAATTGTGGACTAGGTAAACGTTGTACGGATGTAAAGTTGAACAGCCATTTGTTATATAGCATTATTGTGTCAATGGAGAACCGATACATTTAATAGACTCAGTGAACTTTAATTGTATGCTAGCCATTGTGTACAAAACATTCTAGAAGCCTCAGATTATCTTATCCTCCACCACAGGGGGTCAACACTTGACTCTAATAGTCAGAGATTGAAGGTTCATTCTCTTAATCCAGTCATGAATTTAGCTGGCTCAAGGCTGGGTTTAAGTTTTAGTAAAAGTGCATTTATCTCTGGCTTGTCCCTGTCACCAAGAGCATGGATTTGGAGGACTTTTATTTGCCTTTGTCTCTTCAGTACCTAGAAACTGCAGGAGTTTCTGCTTTGCTTCTCGGAGGTTTTCTTCTTAGGTCTCTAGGCTGCTTCCCTGAACAGCTTCAGAATGTAGCAAATCTCTTCAAGGGGAGATTTGCTATGATTTTAAAGCTCCACAAACCTCTAATTTTGTCATTCCAGCTCTGCACAAGCACCAAGGCTCTGCTAATTTTTAACTCCCCCAAACAGTGTCCCTGGCAAACCCCCAGGAAAAAGCAACTGGAGTTGTTCACTTGTGATTCATGCCTTCAGGAAGGGGGTCTCATCTCTCGCTCACTGTTGGTAGAGGGCTCCCTGAAGGCCTTTGTCTTCTAAGCATGGTGAGACTTACATCTTAGAGCTATTAGGACTTTGCTGTTCAGTCACCATTTCTGCTTCAACCTTCAATGTTTCAAGGCAGAAGCCAAACACGTGTTTGAGACCCCTCAAGTCTCCAACTTTGTCGCCGAGATCCACAGGGTTACCAAAAGCTGTGCTGGTGTCTGTGTCCTCTGGGCCCACACCCAGAGTCAGCTAACAACCCCGGAGACAACTGGGGATTTTCAGTCCACCTCTGCCAGCTTCTCAGGTGTGTGGTGGTGGGGTATCTCCTTCTCGTCCTGACTGTCCATTCTCCAGACCCTTCAAGTAGAAAATTTACAATCTCTACCTTCCCTACTTGTTCTCAGTGGGAGCACTGGTCTGGTCTGGAAAGTCTACCATACCTGCAAGTACAAGTCCAGGGCAGGGTATTTAACTGGAGTAAATTGAATGGATTTCTGAAATTTTTAGGCACAGAGACAACTTAGCTGGGCAGACACTCAAGGCATCTTTCCTGTTCTTATTAATACTGACGGAAATTACTTATGGAAATTGAAAAAAATCAGTACAAACTTCCACACAGCTTAAAACCATCTTGAAGATGACTCATAATTTAAGGATAAGAAACCTCTGAAAGCAAGCTTATACTTCTGGGGGAGAATAGTCTATATGTGTCATATAATGTGATTTAGGGAGGAAGAGCCTTTTTAACTTAGATATTTAGCTGAGAAGAAAATAACAGTGTGAGGGGCAAACTGAAGAAGGAGTGAGTGGAGAGAGAAAATGTTTAGTTTATTCCTTTTTATCAGTATGTTGGGTATGAGAGATAATGCCCTGGCCACCTATTGTTCAGGTCCAATTTCCTTTCCAAGCATCCTGGAAACTCTCAGTGAAACATTTACAATTGATGGAAGTTAAGAAAGCAAGCAACTTAGTTTTTTGATTTACAAAAAAACCCTCATACCATTTGAACAATATGATTCACTGGATTTCCTCTTTGCCTCTCGAGGTCACATCCTGCATGTTGTACGAGCTGGAGCTGGAGCCGTGTCATGGTTTTGTTGATTTGCTGCTTGTGCGCTCTTACATTCCACCTCTGCAACCTGCCCCTCGCTTAGACAAAATCAGTCTGAATCCCAGGATTTGGGGGCTAACCAACCATCATCTCTTCAATGCCATCATCTTTTTCACAAAGGAACCAAAAATCAATTTCACCCATGAGACATTATCCAAATAATGGCCAATGAACCAATGAAATTTTTAAAAGTTGTAAAATCTCTAAAGAAAAATGTACTGCAACATCTTTAATGGTTTGCTAAGGCTGCACTGGCACGAGGAGAGCTGGGACAGCACTAGGACATAGAGTTTAGAGCCAGAAAATCAGTATCTGAGTCCAGAATGTGTAGGCCTGGACATACTCTATGACCTCTTAAAACTTGTTTTAAGAGGTAAGTTATGAAGTTGTGATGGAAAGATTTAAACATGATAAGACAAAGTATGCTATAATACATCTGTTTATCTGGAGTAAATATATTGAATATAAATTAAAATACAAAAAATTTAGCCCAGTTCTACGGTGCAAATAACACACACTTGGTTAAAGACCATACTTTATGTGCATCAGCAGACAACCATGAGCTTGAGTAGTTGAGTGGTTGGATGGGGCCGGGACTTGGAGCGCTTTTTAGGAGCAGGTGGGAAAAATTCACATAGAGTTGTCAGCACAGCCTAGCTACAAAGTGTTTCAGAAAACATCCATCATCAAATAGGGATTTTTACTTTGACTACTTCTCAGAAACTTAATTTCTTGATATTCCTTTGGAGGAAGACAGCTTCAAAAATAAAAGAAGGTAAAATGCCTGATCCAGAATTGCAGAGACAGGCAGCCAGGTGGCCTGCTAGCTTACGGATTCTCGTCTTTCAGGAGACACACAGGAATTATACAAGTTGTATCTAATGCTAACACTTAGAACAAATAGGAACATAAACATTCCTGCAGAATTGTAGACTATGACATATTTTAAGATGCAATTTTCATTTGTGAGTGTGAAACATGAATAAATTAGTTTGGAAACCTGCAGGCAGTGGTGAGTGTTTTAAAATATTAAAGAATGTATTTTTACAAAGGAACCATCTATAAAAGTGATTCTGGGTGTATAAATACTTTAAGTATATAATTGTACTTATCATTGCATGTGTAATATCCAGTCAACTGAACTCTTATTTTCTAGGACTTAGAGAGTTAGGGTGAAATAGACCTTCACCCTGACATATAAGAGTTTAGAGTCTCATGTGGCAAGTGAACATAGTGGTAGAAAATTTCAATAAATATGGTGGGGGAATCGGGGTCCTATAAGAGAAGTTAAGTCTTCAGAGAAGTGAAGTGTTTATGCCATAGAAAGCATAGAGTAGAAGTTAAGATGCAACAACAGGCTTCTAGGGTGAAAGGGTGCCTGAGTTTGACAAATGAAGAGGGTTTTGGCCAGGCTAAGGGTTAGGGAGAGCAGTTTTGCATTTGCACATCTGTAGTGTACTGGGGAGAGAAGAATAAAAGATGGGAAGAAACAGGCAGTGACCAAAACACAAAGGTTTATGTCTAAACATAAACTTTTTAGAAACTTGTGCAGGAAAGTTGATAGAGGCTTTATTTCTAATAGCCCCAAACTGGAAACAACCCAAGTGTCCATTAACAAATGAATGGTGTCTGTGCAATGGGACACTGTCAGCGCCAAAGAGAATTCTCATGCGACAAGTTGAACAGATCTCAGAAAAATTATGCTGAGTGAAATGAGCCAAACACAAAGGATGACATCCCATGTGATTCCATATACACCAAATTTTAGAAAAACAAATCTACACTTTGAGAAAGAAGATCCCTGGTTGTCTGTGGAACACCACTCAGCCATAAAAAAGAATGAAATCTTGCCATTTTTGACACCATGGATGGAACTGCAGGTTTTATACTTAGTGAAATAAGTCAGACAGAGAAAAATAAATATTGTATGTTTTCACTTATATGTGGTTCTAGAAAATAAAACGAACGAAGGTAACAAAACAGAAACAGACTCACAGATACAGGGAACAAACTGGTGGTTACCAGAGGGGAAGGGCAAAAAAGATGAAGGGGATTAAGAGGTATGAAGTCCTAGGTATAAAATAAAGAAAGTTACAAGGATGTTATGTACAGCACCAGGAATATAGCCAAAATTTTAGAGTCACCTTCTGTCGAGTAGAATCGATAAAAATATGGAATCACTGTTGTATACCTGAAACTACTATAATATTGTAAGTTAACTATACTTCAAAAAGGAATTTTAGAAAACATTTTTCTTTACGAATGTAGATGCATAACGTTAGAATATAATTTTAAATTTGATTTTTTCCATGGGATTGGAGGGATTTTTAACTTTTTCTTTCTTTCTGTTAGCTTTCCCTCAATATTATGTAGTGCCCTGGCATTCCTTTAAATTGGGAGAGTACCTGCTTCCACAGCAGCTGTTGGCATCTCTCTGGGGCTGCAGCTTCCTCTCCCGCCAAGGCCCGAGGCTGCCCGCAGAGGAGCTCCAGCTCAAAGCCTGCTTCCTTTTCATTCTTGCAGAAATAGCTGTAGAGTAAAACCCTCTGGGGTGTTTTTTCTGGAAAAGGAGAACAGAGAATACTCTTAGTAGTTGATTGTGGAAAACACTGCTCTAGCTGACTTTAAAAATTCTGAATTGCATGCAAGGAAACCCCAGATTAACAAGGGGAGGTTTCATAAGGTTAAACACCTCACTTGAAATGTCATGGGTGTGGTGGAAATATATGTGACTGACTTCTTCCAATTACTTCATCAGATTCTTATTTTACTATTATTAATTAATACTTCATAAGTCACATAACTTCCTCCTCCCTTGTCCCCTCCAACCCTTCCCCCTTCCTCTTTCCCCCCTTCCTCTTCTTCTTCTTCTTCTCCTCCTCCTCCTCCCCCTCCTCCTCCTCCTCTTTCTCCTTCTTCTTCTTCTTCTTCTTCTTCTTCTTCTTCTTCTTCTTCTTCTCATCATCATCATTATTATTATTTAGCTTTAAAATAAGATGCAGCATTTGGTCACTCTTACAGAAAGCTTTCAGTCTGAAGGTTCTGGCTGATGCTACATGCAGGACTAGTCTGGTATTTTATGTCCAAAGTGATCATTGTTTCTGTATCAGTTGGAGGTGGACATATTGAACTCATTTCTCCATAATGTGAATTTGAAAATGTGTTCTTGGGGAAAAGAATGCATTCAATTAAATGCTTCACTCTCTGCCTTTCCTAATTTTTACTGAGACCAAGAGAGTATAAGAAAACCTGACAGATGAATAACACATTTTTTTCAGAACCATGTCCACAATTCACTTGGCTCACTCAGTAACCATATAAAAGGCACAAGAACAGTGGTGATGTCCTTATTCCCAAGGCCTTCAATGAGGCCCAAGGATGCTGAATTAGTTCACTAAAGTCACCAGTTCACCCAGAGAAGAGCCAAGGATTCCCAGCTCAGATCCTTCTACCATTTAGAACTCTACCGTTTTTTCAACTATAAGATATCTGAGCTGACCCCACAAAATGTAATTTCCATGTAAGTGAGTTATTTGCAGCATTTGCATTTTGGAGGGTTTCTGGTCACAGAGAGTTTCAAGGGAGCTAATGTTTATTGAACCTTCTAAATGTCAGCGGTTATTTTATGTAATTCTTACCATGACACATGAGATAATTATGATGATGTCTGTTTTACAGATGAGAAACCATGAGACAAACTGACTTGTCTGAGATCGTGCAGTGTTTGAATGGTAAGGACGGAATTAGACCCACTCCATGTCCTGTGTCACTGACCCCACAATCCTTGGAGGCAATGCCAGAGATTTTATTGAGCATGTTGGGATTGTCAGAGTTAGGAAGGATGGGACTGAGTTATTTGCCACACCCTGATATAAAGCTTCAAGTCTCAAGTGCTGCAAACTCAGCTTTGCATAATCTCATACAAACATTAGTGGAATTCAGGAACCTCATAGAAACAGCTAGAGAGATGCTCTTGCCAACCTGTCAGCCATTCATGGGCTTTCCCAAATTTGAATTACTAACATTCCAAAGTTTCCCCCAAAATGCCTGAGTATTAAAATCTTAAGATGTACTGTCTAGACTGTATGCCCCAGATTGGGGGGTCTGGGTCTTCTACATAGCTAGTGCTTAATAAATATTGATTGCTTAAATGAATGAACTTTATTTTTCTGAAATGAGAAACCATGAAAGCGAATAGAGCACACAGTCAAAGTATGTTAAGCCTAGACGCAGAAGTCAAGAACATTGCCTACTATTATACAAAAAGCCATTGTCAGACGTGAGCACGAACATCTGACTTTCGATTCCCTGGCTATAAGCACTAGTCAAGAGAGTTCTGCCACTTCGGTTATTTCACGAGATAACTCATGTGTAATAAATGGTCAATATGCACGTAAACATGAATTTAGTAACATGTCAGCTGCAAGCCTCACAGGGTTTTCTTAGGAAAAAGGGAGACCCATATTCAAGACCATTCTGGGTCAGATCTCACTAACACTCTGACCATTCATGCCTGTGTCATTGGTCCCACAACCTGTACATTTTCATTGTCGCTTTCAGGCCATAATGAACAGGCTTCTGTCTCACAGATGAGTTCCCAGGAGAAACTGCATATTGTTCATAATGCGATGTTTGTTCCAGTAGATTTTTAAAATCTTTCTCTCTCTTCCCTTTCCTAGCTTCTTAAGCATCTCTATGAATACCGTAAGAATGTCCTCTGTATCAGGTCATCATGTAAATCCTGCCAGCATTTCTTGGATAAGAACCAAGATTTAAGTGCTATGAAAATAGAATATTTCAGTTTATTCATGGATTAGGTAATATAATCTTTCATACGATACAACTAAAATTGTTTTTTAGTCCATGGGTAAAGACACACAAAAGAAGTTATAATACCTATAGGTCAATAATTTTTTTTTGACTTCACACATTTATCTTTCAAAGTTTTACCAGATAATATTGAATATATACATATTGGCTCAATTTGTACTCATTCTTTAATTGAACATTTTAATCATTCCACAAAATTTAGCACTTCCAATAACTTATTTTGTTCTACTTTATTATATTATTTTACCAGGCTCACATTTGATTAATTCATTTAGAAATGAATTTATGGTCCATTATGTATAAGACCAAATACTCGACACATGGACTCAGAGCTGTTGTTGTTTGATTCTAAAGGCAAAAAACGTCTCTCATTATTAAATAAAGAAAAAAATTCCTAAGTTTGTTATATTCTGTACTCATACGTATCTGTGTGTGTATTTGTGGTATGTATATACCTATGAATTTTCTGAAAAGAATTCTTCCGTACAAACAACAACAATAACAAAACACACGAGGAAAAATACATTATTTTCAACTTTCTTATAGTTTGGGGTAGGAATTTCACTTTGTTACTCTGAAATCTTGTAGAACATTCACACATCCAGATTTAAAATAAATTGGTTGGATAGGCACACAACAAACCATCAGATAAATGAGACTATTTGATTACAGAATTCTTTGTGTCTCTAAGGTTAAAGCATGAGATATATTCTGCATCATTAAAAATGTATTCCTCAAACAAGAGTGACATGGTTAGGTGTGTATTTTAGAAAGACTCCTTATTTCAGAATGTTGAATGGAGATGACTCAGATTGAAAATAGAGGGCAACATGAAAGGATTCAGGTGGCCATCGATGCAAGGTATGTCGTTGGCTTAGACAATGGGAGTGGCCATTTGCTTGGAGAGGAGGAGACAAATTTAAAAATTATTTAGAAGTCACGCCATATACAAAAATTAACTCAAAATAGATTAAAGACTTGAATGTAAGAGAGAAGACTATAAAAATTGTAGAAAAAAATATAGTATATCTTTGTGACTTTGGATTAGGCAAAGTTTTCTTAGCTATGCTACCAAGAGCACAGGCAACAAAAGAATAAATTAGATAAATTAAAATTTATCACAATTAAAAACTTTTGTGCTTCAAAGACTACCATCAAGAAAGTGAAGGGCTTCCCTGGTGGCGCAGTGGTTAAGAATCCGCCTGCCAATGCAGAGGACATGGGTTAAAGACCTGGCCTGGGAAGATCCCACATGCCGCGGAACAACTAAGCCCATGCGCCACAACTACTGAGCCTGCGCTCTAGAGCCAGCGAGCCACAACTACTGAAGCCCGAGCGCCTAGAGCCCGTGCTCCACAACAAGAGAAGCCACCAAAATCAGAAGCCTGCACACCGCAACGAAGAGTAGTCCCTGCTCGCCGCAACTTGAGAAAGCCTGCACGCAGCAACGAAGACCCAATGCAGCCAAAAATAAATTAAATAAATAAACTTAAAAAAAAGAAAGTGAAAATTCAACTCAGAATGGGAGACGATATTTGCAAATCATATACATTATAAGAAACTTATAACTAGAATATATAGAGGATGCTTACAAATTAACAATAAACATTCAAATAACTCAGTTTAAAAATGGTCAAAGTATCTGAATATACATTTCTCTAGGGAAGATGTACAAATGACCAATAAGCCCATGAAAACATGCTCCACATCATTAACCATCAGAAAAAGGCAAATCAAAACCACCATGAGCTACCACTTTGCACCTTCTAGGATGGCTGTAAGAACAAAGACAGATAATCACCAGTGTTGGTGAGAATGTAGAGAAAATAAGCCCTCATCCATGACTGGTAGAAGCATATCATGATGAAGCTACTTGGAAAACAGTCTGGCAGTTCCTCAAAAGGTTAAAAATAGAATTTTTTATGACCCAGCAATTTCACTCCTAGGTATGTACCCAAGGAGAAATTAAAACATATGTTCAAAAACTTATATTGATACAAGCATGTTTATTAGGGCATTATTTATAATAGTCAAAAAGTGGAAACAGTCCAAATGTCCAGCAACTTATGAATGGATAAATCTCCACATAACTGGATATTATTTGGCACTAAGAAGCATGAAGTATTGATGCTACAACATGGATGAACTTGGAAAACATCAGGCTGTGTGAAGCAAATCGGTCACCAAAAGTGCATATTGTGTTATTCCATTTATATAAAATATCCAGGACTTCCCTGGTGGTGCAGTGGTTAAGAATCCGCCTGCTAATGCAAGGGACATGGGTTCAAGCCCTGGTCCAGGAAGATCCCACATGCTGCGGACTGACTAAGCTCATGCGCCACAACTACTGAGCCAGCGCTCTAGAGCCTGTGAGCCACAACTACTGAAGCCCGTGTGCCACAACTACTGAAGGCTGCATGCCTAGAGCCCGTGCTCCACAACAAGAGAAGCCACTGCAGTGAGAAGCCCACGAACTACAACTAGAGAAAGCCCGCATGCAGCAACAAAGACCCAACACAGCCAAAACATAAATAAAATTTTAAAAATAAAATGTCCAGAAAAGGAAAATTTACAGAACCAGCAAGTAGAATAGTGGTTGCCTAGTGCTGGGGAGTTGGGGAGAAATAGAGATTGACTGCTAATGGGTAAGAGGTTTCTTTTTGGATTGATGAAAACATTCTAAAATTGTTTGTGGTGATGGTGGCACAATTTTGTGAATATACTAAAAAAATTTGAGCTGCACACTAAGTGGATGAATTGTATGGTATGTGAATTATATATAGATAAAGCTATTATGTGAAAAAAAGATTTAGAAAGTAAATTAATGAATCTTGATTATGTTTTGCAATGTGAAGTAAGAATAAGGGAGGAGGAGAAAAAAGCCTTTTTGATCAGTCACTGTGGTAGAAGAGAGAGACAAGGAACACGGGGAAAAGGAGAAGGTTCTTTAAGGAGGATGGCTAGCTCAGTTTGGGACACAGCAAATTTGAGAAGGAGATAAATGCATAGTACTGAAGCCCAAGACCAGTGCCTGGCCTGGAGATAGTAAATTTGGGAAACAGGACCACATAGGTGGTAACTGAAGTCATTATTGTAGGTGAGACAAAGGCCCAAAGTAGAAAAGCCTTTGGAGCCCCAGGCTTTAGGAGGCACGGCTGAGAAGAAGCGTCAACTAAAGAGACTGGTGAGTTCTTGAAGTAGTTCATTTCTATTAGCTAATGTGTGACATCTGTCACGTGAAAAGTATATTTCAAGGAATTTGTGCGTCATTAATATGCTTGGCTAATCTAAGTACTGGTAATGAAAATGGGGGCCTTAAAATAAGGAAAAACACCTCTTTTTTTTTTTTTTCTTTCTCCAAGTGATTGACAGTTCATGGTAACCATGTTATTCTGGAATAAAAACAGCTTTAACACTTAAAATCAACATGATTTCAAAACCTAACTTTCTTAATACCTAAAATTGTCCCTTGACTGAAGTTCTCACCACATATTTAAGTGCTACTAGATTATTTATTCCGTTACTGTGCTATAAACTCTTTGAAAGAAGGATGCTGTGTCATTTTTCCCCCTTAGTATTCTGTATCTTAAAGAGATAATCTATAAATATAATTTTTATCTGTTATTAAAGCAATGATTTCTCATAAACAGGTTAATTTTCCAAAGGAGGTTGGTTACTGTAAGGTCTTCTAGTACTGGATAATTCAGATTGTTTCTATTACAGCTTATTGTTTGAAGTTACTTTATTAGTGTTTATAATATGCTCCCTGGAATGCCCTGTTCCTCAAGATGAACCCACCAGAACTATTGACTTGGCAGCCAGCTGCTTTTTAAAACTAATGTACAAATGAGATAAGAATAATCAACTTAAATATTTACTTGAATACTTTCCAGAATAATTACGGAAAGTCTCAAACCAGAATAACAAAATTCGAAGAGCAATTGTAGATACATTTTGCTCTTACATACTTCTGAAGACAAAGGACAGAAAATGCTAACATAATGGTCTTCATCACTGTCACAATATTGTTTAGAATATTTTAGAATACATGTCTTGTGCGTAGATACATATTTCTGTTAACCTGTTTTCCAGAGGAAGTTTTAATTTTGCTTCTGGATTTTTAAAAACAGGCTCAGAGCTCCAAATGGTAAAAGAAGAACTGTTAGAATGAGGCGTGTCAGTGTGATGGTCCCTGATGGATATTTGCTAGGAGATCATCTGTCACAAATATTTTCAGAACTTGGTCCATATTAGGACCAAAGACCAGGAGCTTATTAGTTACAAACTGTCACTGAAATATCCCTTCCCCTTCAACCTAAAGTAACCCAATTGAATGTTTGTGTGTCATTATCTTGCAGCTTATGAGACCAATAGTGTCTCTTATCCCCAAATTCTGATCTGGAATATTACTTGGAATTTCACATTATCTTCTTTTTTAATATCAAGGAAGGTCTTGCAATGCCTCCCTATGGAGGGGAGTCATGAAGAGTCACTGTAGGATGAAAGTGTCTGGAACAAGCCTCACTCTCTACTTAAAGAAAGTGAGGACACCCTTTCACTACCTCGCAATTTCTCATCTCCAGGGGAAACCACTGCCAAGATCTGGTGAGTAGGAGTCTCACAGAAAAGTGAAAGGAATACAAATCGTCCTCACCCTTCTCTTCATGGCTTGTAGAGGTGCACCCAGGGCCAGGATGCACTTGGACTCTTATGGGCTCCTTTGACACTAGAGAGAGAAATTGAATCAGAGCAGATTTCAAAGTGAGGAAGTGAACAGCAGTAGCTTTGATCTGACCTTCTGGAGGGAGAGATTAAAGGAATATCTGTTGTTTTCCTTGTGTCGTGTCACCCTGGTCAGTAAGAGAAAGAGCACCCAGTTCTGGGGCAGAGCCTCAGTGGGGAGGCTGCCTTGGCCATGGTAGTTGTAGTCTGAGGTCAAGCGAGTGCTGTCCTATTTTAATGATAAGGAGTCGGAAGGAGCTCAACTGAATACCATGAATTTGAGTTTTTATTCTGTTGGATGTGAGAAGTGAAAGAGAGGAAGCCTTCTAGGAACTTTTCTTAAACATGATAACTCTCTTCCCATGAAGCAGCCTTCCTGATCAGTGATTGAAACATATACCATTTACATTTCCTAGGTTGGAGGTTTGAAGCTTTGAAGGCAGGCATTGACTTTTCCTCTCTAACTATGAAAGACCTACATGGCAACTTCTTCCAATAGAAGGATGTTTCGTCTACATTGAAAATCTGTTGTTTAGTGTAGCCCCTTTCATTAATGATTTTCTGAATAATTTGCTGCAGCTTCTACATCAGCACTTGCTGCCATACCTTGTACTTTTAAGTTATGGAGATGGTTCCTTTCTTTAAACCTTGTGAACCAACTTCTGCTAGCTTCCAACTTTTTTTCTGCAGCTTCCTCATCTCTCTCAGCCTTCACAGAACTGAACAGAGTTAGGGACTTGCTCTGGATTAGGCTTTGGCTTAAGGAAATGTTTTGCTGGTTTGATCTTCTATCCAGACCACTGAAACTTTCTCCACATCAGCAATAAGGCTGTTTCATTTTCCTATTACTCATGTGTTCACTGGAATAGCACTTTTGATTTCCTTCGAGAACTTTTCCTTTGCTTTCACAACTTGGCTAACTGTTTGGCTCAAGAAGCCTAGCTTTTAGCTTTTTTTTTTTTTGGCCTATCTTCGCTTTCGACATGCCTTCCTCACTAAGCTTAGTCATTTCTAGAATAAGAGACTAACTTTTATTAAAAGTGAGTGGCCAGTTTTGCAGACCCAGCAGGTTTAAGGGAATGTGGGTGTTCAAGGTTATGAATTGTGTCTACTCAGATAACTTCAGTCTCAAGTCTCAGAATTTCACTGATTCCTTATTTGGACCCTCACACTGGCATATGAAACCTGGCAGGACTGGGAACTTTCTCTGAAGCTTTATTGCTTTTAAAATTAAATCTTGAGCCTGGTTCTCTGCTCTATTTGCCCTCTAGCTATAGGACAATCATATTAAGAAGATCCATTGGCTTTCATATTTTGCCTGAATTAGTAATTAACCCCCTTAGGTCTGATATTATCTCTTTTAACAAATCATTGGTGCTTAGCAACAGCTACCAAATTCCCCAACCCTTACAGTTATCATTTCCCTTACACTGGCTATATCGCATCAGCCAGCAGATTTCCTTTCACTCATATTCCCTCTTGGTTTACATTTTGAAATTTTAAAGCGTTAGACTGCTACAGCCCAGCAATAATTATCCATGCACCACGTACTTCAAGTGACAAGGACCCCATTGCCAGGCAGGCAGGTCCAAAATCACATTTTAGAGTCTGTTTCCTAAGAGTGCTCCTGGCATCAGGGAACAGAATATGAGACGAACAGGTCAGCTCTTCTGTGGAGGCTGCGGTGTGCTCCCTGGTCCTCCCTTCAGGACTGAGACGCTCATTCCCTCAGTTGCCGAGATCAGTGCCTGCTGGTGGTTCCAAAGGGAGTCCCTTCCAAGGATGCTCCCTTTCTGGGAAAGGAAAAAAAAGGTATGCCTCACCGAAACTTCTGGGCCCTTGTCAGCAGCAGCCTGCATTCAATGACGACAATTCCATGTGGATCCAGGGACAAAGGCCCAGATCCCTTGCTTCAGTTGAGGTCAACTATGAAAGGCTACCTGTGCTCTGAACTCCCTGTGGGATTGGGTAAATCTTCAGGGGCAGCTGCATCACAGTTCAGCTCTTTCCGTCACTCTTACTCCCTTAAAGATATTGCTGCTCAGGCCTTCCCTGGTGGTGCAGTGGTTAAGAACCCACCTGCCAATGCAGGGGACATGGGTTCGAGCCCTGGTCCAGGAAGATCCCCCATGCTGTGGAACAACTAAGCCTGTGTGCCACAACTACTGAGCCTGCACTCTAGAGCCCGGGAGCCACAACTACTGAGCCCACGTGCCACACCTACTGAAGCCCGTGTGCCTAGAGCCCATGCTCCACAACAAGAGAAGCCACCACAATGAGAAGCCCATGCACTGCAACGAAGAGTAGCCCCCGCTCACCGCAACTAGAGAAAGCCTGCATGCAGCAACGAAGACCCAGCACAGCCAAAAATAAATAAAATAAATAAATAAATTTTTTAAAAAATAAGATACTGCTGCTCAGAACACTTAACCAATATAGCTCCTGTACTCAAATATCTGCATCCCATCGATACAGACCTAAGACATGTGTGTTAACTTTGTGGAGAAATACTCTGAAGAAATAGAGCCATAAGGGGATGAGGAAGGTAGGACTGGACAAAAGAGAAGTTGACCTATAGTGCATCCTCAAAGGTAGCTTCAGGCATGCCTATGGGGAACCTTGAAAGAGCTGGAATGGCCCTAAATTGTTGTAAAGGAGTAAGGCCAGTCACTGGCCATGGTCTGTCCCCTAGGAGAGGTCACAAACTTGAGTGAGGCCTTTCCTGCATTTGGGAACACTTTCCAATGAGGGACACAGCTGTGGACCATCAGAGACACATATCTCTAGAAGCTCCTAGAAGTTTGGGGATGAGGCCACTGGCATCAAGGGGGATTTGGGAAGAGTACCACAATATTCACTATGGTGTGTGAATGTGTTCATTTTAATATTTCTATATTAGCTAATGAAATATTAAGATGTAAATAAATTATGAAAGATTTTAACTCAGTATCAGTTTCTCTGCCCTTAAGATCTGTAAATATTCGCAAGTGCCCCATCGTAGTACCTGAGAAAAAATTCAGTGATCTCAACAGTATTTCTTGGGAAGGAGTGGAGCGTGTTCCCTTGGTTAGTTATGGTTCTGTTCTGACTTCTGAGCCATCTCACCATGCCATACATAAGGGTTAATTTTATGTGTCAACTTGTTTAGTCCACCGCACTCAGATAATTGGTTGAACACCAGTCTAGATGTTGCTGTGAAGGTATTTTTTTAGACGAGATTAACATATAAACCAGTAGACTCTGAGTAAAGTAAATCATTCTCCACAGTATGGCTAGGCCTCATCTAATTGGCTGAAGAACTTAAAAGAGAAACATTAATGTCCTCTGAGGAAGAGGGGATTTTGCCTCCAGATGGCCTTCAGGCTCCAGAGGCAACATTTCTCCTGTCCCAGGTCTCCAGCCTGCTTACCTCCTGCAGACTGTATACTTACCAGCCCCTACAATTTCATGACCCAAAGCCAGTTCCTGAAGACCTCTCCCTCTCCCTCCCCCTCGCACACATGCATTGTTCTTCCCTGCATCCTGCCATGATACTGTTAATCACCTTAGCTAATAAGTTGAATACTCAGTAGGATATGATGCTCCTGCTCAGAAATAGCCCACAACCTGTAATTTGAAATTTAGCAGAAAATGCCCTATAATGACACTACATTTTCAGTTCTATTGAACTGAAATCATTAAAATTTTATTTGAATTTTTTTAAAGTACATACCTGGGGTATATATATATATATATAAAAATATATATATATATATATAAATATATATATATATATAAATGAGAGAAAGGCTATATATAATATATATATATATACATATAACATACATATATATTCATCCCTAACACACCACACCAGACCAAATCATGTGTCGCTTTTCAATACTACATGAACTGCAATATATAGAACTGAATCTTTTTCCTTGATTTTCACACACACACACTCACACCACAAGCACATACATTCATACAAGGCCTTTATATAAGTAGCATACTTTACTGTAAGTTCAAAAAGAAATAATGTATTTTTTGCAACATAAAGTAGATTATTGAAATTTTCTCTAAAATGTTTCATATATAATGTTTAATTCAATCAGAGAAAAATGATAATTGATCACTTTTTTTTAAAAAGACAGTACAAACAGATCTACAGAAAATTCAGTTTTTTAAAAAAATTATCTGTGACTAATAGGTCAAGAAATTAATGACAAGAACAAGAATAAGAACTTCATCATAGAACTGTAAATTATAAAAATGAATCCAATAGAAATTTTGGAACTAACAAACATAGTAGAAAAATTATCCAATAAGTGATATTAATATCAGATTAGATAACTGAAAAGGGAAATTTTAAGTTTAAATATAGGTCAGAAAAACTTTCTGAGTCTCTACCACTGAGCAGCAAATGGATGGAAAAATATGGAGAAAAGCATAAGGAATGTCCAAAACATTGTTAAAGATCCAACATACATGTAATTAGAGTCTGAGGAGAAGAGAGAGAAATGAGCAGCAATAATATGTGAAGAGAGAATTTTTTTTTAATTCATGGAAGACATTGTCACATACTGAAGAAGCACAGAGAATTTTAAGCAAGATACATACAGAAAAAGTCATAGCTAGGCAAAGATTGTAAAACTTAAGCAGCAAAGAAAAAGAATTTCTTAAAGTAGCAAGAGGAACAAGATACTTTAACTTCTAAAGGGCAATAATATGTCTGGTAGCTGATTTTTTTTTTTGAAATGAAAATCATAAATTTTTTAATTAATTTTTTTATATAGCAGGTTCTTATTAGTCATCAACTTTATACACATCAGTGTATACATGTCAATCCCAATTGCCCAATTCAGCACACCACCATCCTCACCCCACCGAGGTTTTCCCCCTTGGTGTCCATACGTTTGCTCTCTATATCTGTGTCTCAATTTCTGCCCTGCAAATCGGTTCATCTGTACCATTTTTCTAGGTTCCACATATATGCGTTAATATACGATATTTGTTTTTCTCTTTCTGACTTACTTCACTCTGTATGACAGTCTCTAGAGCCATCCACGTCTCAACAAATGACCCAATTTTGTTCCTTTTTATGGCTGAGTAATATTCCATTGTATATATGTACCACTTCTTCTTTATCCATTTGTCTGTCGATGGGCATTTACGTTGCTTCCATGACCTGGCTATTGTAAATAGTGCTGCAATGAACATTGGGGTGCATGTGTCTTTATGAATTATGGTTTCCTCTGGGTGTATGCCCAGTAGTGGGATTGCTGGGTCATATGGTAATTCTACTTTTAGTTTCTTAAGGAACTTCCATACTGTTCTACATAGTGGCTGTATCAATTTACATTCCCGCCAACAGTGCAAGAGGGTGCCTTTTCTCCACACCCTCTCCAGCATTTGTTGTTTGTAGATTTTCTGATGATGCCCATTCTAACTGGTGTGAGGTGGTACCTCGTTGTAGGTTTGATTTGCATTTCTCTAATAATTAGTGATGCTGAGCAGCTTTTCATGTGCTTCTTCGCCATGTGTATATCTTCTTTGGAGAAATGTCTACTTAGGTTTTCTGCCCATTTGTGGATTGCGTTCTTTTTTTCTTTAATATTGAGCTGCATGAGCTGTTTATATATTTTGGAGATTAATCCTTTGTCAGTTGATTCATTTGCAAATATTTTTTCCCATTATGAGGGTTGTCTTTTCGTCTTGATTATGGTTTCCTTTGCTGTGCAAAAGCTTTGAAGCTTCATTAGGTCCCATTTGTTTATTGTTGTTTTTATTTCCATTACTCTAGGAGGCGGATCAAAAAAGATCTTGCTGTGATTTTTGTCAAAGAGTGTTCTTCCTATGTTTTCCTCTAAGAGTTTTATAGTATCCGGTCTTACATTTAGGTCTCTAATCCATTTTGAGTTTATTTTTGTGTATGGTGTTAGGGAGTGTTCTAATTTCATTCTTTTACATGTAGCTGTCCAGTTTTCACAGCACCACTTATTGAAGAGACTGTCTTTTCTCCATTGTATATCCTTGCCTCCTTTGTCATACATTAGTTGACCATAGGTGTGTGGCTTTCTATCCTGTTCCATTGATCTATATTTCTGTTTTTGTGCCAGTACCATATTGTCTTCATTACTGTAGCTTTGTAGTATAGTCTGAAGTCAGGGAGTCTGATTCCTCCAGCTCCGCTTTTTTCCCTCAAGACTGCTTTGGCTATTTGGGGTCTTTTGTGTTTCCATACAAATTTTAAGATTTTTTGTTCTAGTTCTGTAAAAAATGCCATTGGTAATTTGATAGGGATTGCATTGAATCTGTAGATTGCTTTGGGTAGTAGAGTCATTTTCACAATATTGATTCTTCCAATCCAAGAACATGGTATATCTCTCCATCTGTTGGTATCACCTTTAATTTCTTTCATCAGTGTCTTATAGTTTTCTGCATACAGGTCTTTTGTCTCCATAGGTAGGTTTATTCCTAGGTATTTTGTTCTTTTCGTTGCAATGGGAAATGGGAGTGTTTCCTTAATTTCTCTTTCTGATTTTTCATCATTAGTAAATAGGAATGTGAGAGATTTATGTGCATTAATTTTGTATCCTGCAACTTTACCAAATTCATTGATTAGCTCTAGTAGTTTTCTGGTGGCATCTTTAGGATTCTCTATGTATAGTATCATGTCATCTGCAAACAGTGACAGTTTTACTTCTTCTTTTCCAATTTGTATTCCTTTTATTTCTGTTTCTCCTCTGATTGCAATGGCTAGGACTTACAAAACTATGTTGAATAATAGTGGTGAGAGTGGACATCCTTGTGTTGTTCTTGATATTAGACAAAATGCTTTCAGCTTTTCACCACTGAGAATGATGTTTGCTGTGGGTTTGTCATATATGGCCTTTATTATGCTGAGGTAGGTTCCCTCTATGCCCACTTTCTGGAGAGTTTTTATCATAAATGGCTGTTGAATTTTGTCAAAAGTTTTTTCTGCATCTATTAAGATGATCATATGGTTTTTATTCTTCAATTTCTTAATATGGTGTATCACATTGACTGATTTGCATATATGGAAGAATCCCTGGGATAAATACCACTTGATCATGGTGTATGATCCCTTTAATGTGTTGCTGGATTCTGTTTGCTAGTATTTTGTTGAGGATTTTTGCATCTATATTCATCAGTGATATTGGTCTGTAATTTTCTTTTTTTGTAGTATGTTTGTCTGGTTTTGGTATCAGGGTGATGGTGGCCTCACAGAATAAGTTTGGGAGTGTTCCTTCCTCTGCAATTTTTTGGAAGAGTTTGAGAAGGATGGGTGTTAGCTCTTCTCTAAATGTTTGATAGAATTCACCTGGGAAGCCATCTGGTCCTGGACTTTTGTTTGTTGGAAGATTTTTAATCACACTTTCAATTTCATTACTTGTATTTGTCTGTTCATATTTTCTATTTCTTCCTGGTTCAGTTCAGGTTGTGCTTTTCTAAGAATTTGTCCATTTCTTCCAGGTTGTCCATTTCATTGTAGTAGTCTCTTAGGATGCTTTGTATTTCTGTGGTGTCTGCTGTAACTTCTCCTTTTTCATTTCTAATTTTATTGATTTGAGTCCTCTCCCTCTTTTTCTTGACAAGTCTAGCTAATGGTTGATCAATTTTGTTTATCTTCTCAAATAACCAGCGTTTAGTTGTATTGATTTTTGCTATTGTATTCTTTGTTTCTCTTTATTTCTGCTCTGAACTTTATGATTTCTTTCCTTCTGCTAACATTGGGTTTTGTTTGTTCTTCTTCCTCTAGTTCCTTTAGGTGTAAAGTTAGATTGTTTCTTTGAGATTTTTCTTGTTTCTTGAGGTAGGCTTGTATAGCTATAAACTTCCCTCTTAGCACTGCTTGTGCTTCATCCCATAGGTTTTGGATCATTGTGTTTTCATTGTCATTTGTCTCTAGGTATTTTTCAATTTCCTCTTTGATTTCTTCAGTGATCTCTTGGTTATTTAGTAATGTATTTTTTAGCCTCCACATGTGTGTGTTTTTTACATGTTTTTCCCTGTAATTCATTTCTAATCTCATAGCGCTGTGGTCAGAAATGATGCTTGGGCTTCCCTGGTGGCGCAGTGGTTGAGAGTCCGCCTGCTGATGCAGAGGACGCGGGTTCGTGCCCCGGTCTGGGAAGATTCCACATGCCGCAGAGCGGCTGGGCCCGTGAGCCATGGCCACTGAGCCTGCGCGTCCGGAGCCTGTGCTCCACAACGGGAGAGGCCACAACAGTGAGAGGCCTGCGTACTGAAAAAAAAAAAATGATGCTTGATATGATTTCAATTTTCTTAAATTTACTGAAGCTTGATTTGTGACCCACGATATGATGTATCCTGGAGAATGTTCTATGTGCACTTGAGAAGAAAGTGTAATCTGATGTTTTTGGATGGAATGTCCTATACATATCAATTAAATGTATCTGGTCTACTGTGTCATTTAAAGCTTGTGTTTCCTTATTAATCATTGGATGATCTGTCCATTGGTATAAGTGAGGTGTTAAAGTCCTCCACTATTATTGTGTTACTGTCAATATCCTCTTTTATAGCTGTTAGCAGTTGCCTTATGTATTGAGGTGCTCCTATGTTGGGTGCATATATATTTATATTTGTTATATCTTCTTTTTGGATTGATCCCTTGATCATTATGTAGTGTCCTTCCTTGTCTCTTGTAACATTCTTTATTTTAAAGTCTACTTTATCTGATATGAGGATTGCTACTCCAGCTTTCTTTTGATTTCCATTTGCATGGAATAGCTTTTTCCATCGCCTCACTTTCATTCTGTATGTGTCCCTAGGTCTGAAGTGGGTCTCTTGTAGACAGCATATAGATGGGTCTTGGTTTTGTATCCATTCAGCAAGCCTGTGTCTTTTGGTTGGAGCATTTATCCCATTCACATTTAAGGTGATTATCGATATGTATGTTCCTATGAGCATTTTCTTAATTGTTTTGGGTTTGTTTTTGTAGGTCCCTTTCTTCTCTTGTGTTTCCCACTTAGAAGACGGTAATACATGTTGGCAAGGACGGAATTCACTTGTGCTGTTGGTTGGAGAGAAAACTGCAGCAATCACTTTGAAAAACTCTTTGGTATTATTCATTAAATTTGAATATACACATACTCCATGGCCCAGAGAGTTTTACTCCCAAGATATAGCCAACAGAAATGCATATCTTCATCAAGAAATATTATAGCAGCATGAGTTGTAAAAGACAAAGACAGCATATAACTGAGAACGCCCATCTCTAGCAGAAGCAGGAAATCAATTTTGGTAAATTCAACGAATGATTATCATTAACAAGGGGAATGAATGATTAATACCATGCACAATAAGCTAAATAAATCTCACAAACATAATGGCACATGAAAGAAGCCAATAACAAATCATTTAAATCATATAATTCCATGTATACAAAATTCAAATATATAGTGCTGTAAGTCAGAAGAGCAGTTATCTTGGGAAGGAAAGAAACAGTAGATAATGGAAGAGAACACAAATGGTGTCCCTGGGGTATAAAAAATAATAAAGTTTTTTTTTTTTTTACCTGAATGGTGGTTTAATGGTGATTCATCTCTGTGCTAAGCTGTTAAGCTGTACACTTAAGGGTTTTGCACTTTATTATATGAATATTTTAATTTAAAAAATCTATTTACAATATTAACTTAAGTACATAATGTACAAAAAAATATCTATTTTCCTGATTAGATTAATCCTGTTTTCACTAAACCCGTACATCTGAGTTTATTTCTGGGTTCCTCTCCTGTGCCCTCTCAGGGTGTTCAGGAATATTCTCCAGTAAAGTCAAACTGAAGACTCACTGTCAAAGCATCCTACACATTCTCTGTATGACTTTCTGGACAGACGGTCAGTTTTGCTTAAACATGTAAGTTCTATACAGCATGTGTTACAACTTACCGGGTTGTCTGAGTCCATATTTGGCTGTCTGAAAAAGATCTGGTCCTTTTTCAGGATTTCAGCCTTTTGCCTACACCACGTGAATTTAAGTTAGCAAGAGGAATTATTCTTTCCTGCTTTAATACCTGAAATCTATTTGTAGATCCTCTAAAAAAATCTTGAGCATTATGTTTTAAGTTCCTCCTGCCATTCACTAACAGAAATCTGTTTGTCTCCCATCTTTGATTATTTCTCTCCTATCAGCTTTTCTCTGCTGTCCCATCTTATTAGAATGGCTCTCCTCTTCCCAAATCCAGAATGTTGGGTGCGCACGTGCAGGTGTGTGGGTGTATGTGTGTGTGTGCACACACACACATGGAGGTATGGGCTTCTGGGCAGTCAGAATCTTTCCTACAGTAGAGATTCTAGCATCCTTGAGTTTCTTTCTGGTTTTTGGCTATCTTATTACTTGAAATTGTTAGTTTCTCCTTTTATGGAAGGAACCACTCCCATTTAAACATACAATTTTTCTATTTATGTTAGTTTTTGTCTGGTTTGTGTTGGATAAAATATTTATTCTGCTTCACACACATATGTATGTATATGTGTATGTGTTTTATTGCTTCAAAGACTTTACCCATCCTAGAGGACAAAGACAGGTTTAACAGATGTCTGTTTTAATTCTCTGTCTGCAAAAACTTCATTCAACAAAGACTTAAATTGGTGATTCTTCCTAGTGTAGAAATAAAGTCTATGCAATTTCCATAGAATTTGGACTATAGCTTTCAAGGTATTCTTCGAATTTTGCATAGGTGTGAATGTGCAATCCCCAATTAGTTATATTCTACAGCAAAGGGAAGACGGAAAGTGTGAGAAGGAGAGCATTCTGCAAATGGCTATATTTTCAACTCCTTCCCAGGGTGGCAAATATATTTCAAGAAATTGCTTATATAATCTGTTCTTATAATTTGGTGCCATCCTTCAGCTTTAATATTTCTGTTTGAGAAATGCCTTGCATGCAGGCTTGGGGTAAAAGAAATAAAGGCTTTTAATTAAGTGATAATCATTGACTTGTTCCTATTTAGACATGCAAATCAGCACAGGAAGATTTACTGACAGTCCTCCAGCTGGGGAGCTGGGGATATTTTGGAAATAATGTTTGACGCTCCAGAAGAACAGCCAAAGCTGGCTTATTCATAGGGAGTATCCCCTTTGTTTTGGATTCCGTTTCTTCTAGTCCTTAAAACCCCTCCCTTGTTGAGGATTCTTTTTCACATGTCTCAATACAGACTTAAGGTACTGGAATCCCGCTTTTAAACAACAAACTTCAGCACAGACAGAAAACAAAATGAGGTACAAACAGGCTACCACCCTCAGGTAATTCATGGACATTTTTTCCAGAGTGATCTGATCTACTTTCTTATTTAAGGAGAGAGATTCTGAGAGCTCAGATGAGCCCTGTCTTGTGTGTCTGAATTAAGCACCTGCCCCTGTTCCCAGGGTTTGGTTTATAGGACCTGCCTTTTTGCAACAGGTATCAGCTACATTCGGGTGTAATAAGATATGCCCTGGGGTCCTTTCTCTGATCTTTTCCCCCTTTCATTCTCCCCACACTCTCTGACTTTCCCTCCCGAGTCTCATTCAGAACCACAAGAATCGATCTTGTGTGCCAGGCCAGTGTGAGGGTTTGTCTGTGAAACTGAGCTGTTCTTATAATTAGGTGCCTTCCTTTGGCTTTAATATTTTTAATATTTCTCAGTAGCCGGGCTTGCAACTGAGCAGGAAAACCGTGTCCCACCTCCCTCGTGTTTGGTAGAAGAGGCCAGTATCTTACACACTAAGCATGGGTCTGGGACCACAGCCTCCGTGAAATGTCACAGCCTCTCCAAACTCAGCTCTTGGGAAAAACACGACGTGGAGGCCTGTATGCGGCGACCCTGTCTTATTTTTAGTTTGCAACCTTCTCCCTCCCGGTCACCTGCCCACCTCTGCTATATACCCCCTTTATCTCTACCCTAAATTAAAAGTGCTTCCATGCTCCAGAATATTCTCTACATCCCTCCACCCCGATTCCTTCAATATTCATTTATTTGTGTCCCTTCTCTTATGATAAGAAATATGACTGAGTTAATGTAGTTCACAAGTTTGGAAAATAGAGAATCTGGGACTAAAATTCAGGCCTTCTTTTTGGCTGGTTTTTATTTATTTTTTCTAACATCTTTATTGGAGTATAATTGCTTTACAATGGTGTGTTAGTTTCTGCTGTATAACAAAGTGAATCACCTATACATATACATATATCCCCATATCTCCTGCCTCTTGCGTCTCCCTCCCACCCTCCCTATCCCACCCATCTAGGTGGTCACAAAGCACCGAGCTGATCTCCCTGTGCTATGCAGCTGCTTCCCAATAGCTATCTATTTTACGTTTGGTAGTGTATATATGTCCATGCCACTCTCTCACTTCGTCCCAGCTTACCCTTCCCCCTCCCCGTGTCCTCAAGTCCATTCTCTACATCTGTGTTTTTATTCCTGTCCTGCCCCTAGGTTCTTCAGAACCTTTTTTGTTATTTTCAGGTCTTCTTTCTCTTAATCCAGCAGGCTTCTTTTTGATCATTTCCATGTAATTCTGAAGAGCTCTTTTCTCATCCTACCGTCTACGTGACTATGTAACTGCTCCCAATCCCATTTTGTTGTATGCCCTGTATTGGACCATAATTTGGCAAAAAGAAAAGTGTGATCTTATTCTATAAATGTTCTACATCATCTTTACAGAGTAAAACACTTTCTGTTCTAGTTGGAGAAAAGTTGTCAGAAGTTTGTCTAACTGGGTCTCATATGATCTAAACAGATATTACCTTTACCAAAAACATCAGCAACAACAGGAACAAAACTTGGAATTGAGAAATTCATCAGATGTTCAGAAAAGCTGTGGAACTAGATTAACCTGGAAGAATGAGGACACTGTAATTGAAAAAAAAGCTTTTCTTGAATTTTAACTCTAGAATTTGGTCACCCCTAGTCTCATATATCTTACCGTGTCTTGGGGACAGCAGGTTATCATGACCAGACCAGCAGGAGAGTTTGTTGCATTAGCTCATGTATACATAACAGCTCCGTGATGCTGGAGACATTTATGAGGCTTATTATGTTTCAGTTCTTGTTTAACGGCAAGCCCCTACTTGGGCAGTGGAATCCTGCTGATTTACTACTTAGGAATAAATTACAGTTTAGAATTTAATGGTTTTCTTTGTGTCAGCATAAATAAACTTAGCTGATAGGGCTATGTCTCGTTGCCTATTAGACTGGCTGTAAGTAAAAGGCTTCCTGGCTTGTGAAAAATATCAGCAAGATGAGAGGATTGAACTGATTTACCTGAAAGTATTTATCGTCTCGAGGGCTTTGGGACGTAGATGTCAAATGCCGCAAATTATCAGCATTTCCTAACTCATACTTTGAGCTTATACCTTTTATTTTTCCATCAGTCCTAATATTATTATTGAAGAAGCCATTATCCCTGGGGACCGGGAAGTCGTTCTTGATCAATTACGGAGGCAGAGATGCCCGAGAGGCTGCTCAGGACCATCTCCATCTTTGTGTATCGTTCTCTTGATGGAATCTAGAGTGACGCCTTCACAAGCTTTGAGGGCAAGTTCACAATTTTGTAATTACTGAGAGAAAAAGTGGAATGCCATTTCTAGGTCTTCATCCAGAGTGATTTCTTGGCTCTAATTCCCCCATTTCATTTGCAGAAACGGCTTTTTGGTGTTAGTTAACATTCAAGGAATAGTTTCAAGTTTTACAACTGCAAAAGGGTCATTATTTTTATCAGTGTGCTGGAGGTTATTTTGAGTCTGACTACGGAGGGCCTGATTCAATAAAATCTCAGCCTGAGTCTCCCAGCAGGATGCTCAAACCATGGGAATTCAACGGGAGAGCCCACATGGGCTTCTATGATACTGAACCAGGGCTGAATTTCCATTTAATCATTCTCAAGAAATCAAAAGACACTTTGGGATTAAATGGCAAACCTTTTAACTAGGAATTCCTCAGCCAAAATGGCCAATTAGCATTTAAATTGCAGAACTGCCTGATGTAAGAGGGAATGAGTAACTGAAGAAATAAAATATCTTCCTTATTAGTTAAAAAGGTAAACCCAGAAACATGGAGTTATCGTGACATAAGCATTCTCTCCTAGGACAGGGAAAGTACCACAGGGCTTTTGTTGCAAAGGAGAATAAAAAAAAGACCTGAATTATTTACTTATGCTCATGCTTTTAGCTTTAATTGGCAAAATTGGCTCAAGTGAATGATATTTGAACCTGCCCTCTAATTATATATATATATATTTTTTTCTATGAGCTTGTTTTATTTTAATACATATATATATTTAGATGCCACATATAAGAGAGATCATATGGTATTTGTCTTTCTCTGTCTGACTTATTTTATTTAGTATAATGCCCTTTCTATCTCTTTATTGATATTCACTAGTTGTTTATGCATCATTCTCCTGATTGGTTTTAGTTCTTTGTCCATGTTTTCCTTTCGTTCTTTGAGCATATTTAAGATAATTAATTTAAGCAGAATAAAGAAAAAACAGAATGAAAAGAATTGAGGACAGGGTCAGAGACCTCTGGGACAACATTAAATGCACCAACATTCGAATTATAGGGGTTCCAGAAGAAGAAGAGAAAAAGAAAGGGTCTGAGAAAATATCTGAAGAGATTTTTATGATAACTATATATTTTTACATAACGTTTTGCAAATGACTCAACTACTCAGTTTTTATGTCTTAAAATTGATTTAAAAAATAAGTTCTTTTATTACTGGAAAACAAAAATAATACATTATATTTAGAAATGACCTACATTCAGTTTTATGTATTCATAAAATCTTTGGCCCATTGAAGTCTCCTTCCCAGTCTTCTAGTATGCACCTCAGGGGCTTGGAGGCCAAAGAGAATGGGAGTTGGCTTAGGGAAAAAAACCCACACATTTCTGGCATGACTGCATATAAGGAAAACTTAAAACTTCCAGAAATGTAGTTGAAAATGTCTCTTAAGAAATTGTTTATGATCTTTCCCTGTATAGGACTATCTAACTTTTAGGCTCTGATCTCACCAAACTCCTTGAGTATGTAAATTTCAAATGTTGGTTCTCCATCGACATTTACTAATTTTGTTATTGTTATGTGTTTGTATTCCTCCTTTTTAAAAATTAAAATGGTACAGCAAATTAGATGGTTGTTGTTATACTTTGCAATGTTCTTCTTCTCCCTGTCAGGCCCTCCCCATGGTACCGCAGATTCCATGGGATTCCATGACATGTCACACTTGGTGTAGACCAGCAGTTGTGGACTGGAAGGGATCTGCCCACTTCTTACTCTGGTAGCTGTGTTTTCAAAAGGGGTGATACAGTTAGGAAATTATAGGTCCATTTGGATTTTCACACAGATGGGGAGAGGATGAATTTTGAAGGTAAATATCCTGCAGAGGACCACCAAGGAATTCTTTACACACTCATTCAGACTACAAGAGTGATGGGTTTATATGTGACACTTCTAGGTAGTATTTTTATTTTTAAAGGAAGTAAAATATGAATGAAAAGAAATGAAAATGGTGTCAGAGACATATTTGGCTTTGTGGCTGTGTGCCTTTCTCATAAGGAGACTACAAGAACTCTGCCCAAACTGGTCTTAGTTAAAGCTCTAGACCCTGTTTTAATCTGTTTTAAGCATGATAAAAATTAAACCATTCATATACTTTGAAAAAATATTATTTTAAAAAATGTCTGTTACTGAAGACTAGTTTAGAAATAGATACAAGAAATCCTGTTTCTGTTGACAGCACTGTCCTGGGCAATTATAACTTGAAAACTTAAAGTCATCAGTATTCAGCCTTACTTTTTCTTTGTTACTTAGGCCCAAGTGGTACTGAATTTTTCTGATTTACACCCAGAGTTTTTTTGGGTTTTGCTTTGATCCCTCCTTTGTATTCCCATTGCAACAGTTTTCACTTTATTTGGATGGAACTTTTCAGTAGCCTCACAATTTCTTATCTTCCTCTGATCCATGAATGTTGTCATCAATATTATCCTTTTGAAACAATAGATCTATACATTTACTCACTTGTGCAAAAGCATTTGTGTCCCTCAATTGCCTCAGAATAAAAAGCAGTCTTATTCCCTGGCATCATTCAAGTTGCGCCACAATTTGGCTGCATCTTTCCTTTTAAGGATTTCATTGCTACTCACTAATTAGCCCACTCACTTCTGCTGCTATGTATTTGTTCACTACTATGCAGCCGTTTCAATGAACTATCCTGCCCTGCCATCTCTGAGGGCCAAAGTTCCTTATAATTTTCAAGGGCTAGCAGAAATGCCACTTCTCTAAGATACCCACCATCCTTCTCCTCGTAGCTACCCTAACACTTTGTTTTTGTTTAATTCTTGACCATTGTTTGGCTTTCTAATATACATTTTTTGCTGAGTAATGTTTTACATACAGTAAAATGCACAGTTCTTAAGAAGATACTTCAATCTGTTCAAATAAATGCATGCAACTGTGGAATCCACACCCTTAGGTGTAGTTCATTTTCTGTTTTACTGATTTCCACTCTACTGTTTCATTCCTTCTAATTGCTTTAGTGTATATTTTTCTACTTTTTCTACCTTAAGATGTAAACTGAGACAGCTCTTCAAGACTTTTCTTCCTCTCTAAAGTGTGCACTTGATACATATCTTGTTATAAATGTCACTGTTGCTGATTCCCCCACATTTTAATACGTTGTCTTTTTCTTTTCCTTCAGTTTAAATACATATCTAATTTCCCATGTAATCTCATTTTTGTCCCTGGGTTTTTTAAAACTGTGATTTTTAACTTTCACATATTTGAGGCATTCTACAAATATCTTTTTGTTTTCGATTCCTACTTTAATTCCATTGTGGTCAGAAAATGAAGTCTGTATCATTTCAAAAATATTAACTTAAGATTTCTTTTATGTCCCATCATATGGTCCATTTGTTGAATATTGCACGTGCACTTAAAAAGAATGCATGCTATGCTGCTTCAATGAAATGTCAATCAGGTCTCAGTTTACTGAGAGTGTCGATCAGATGTATATCTGTTACTGCTTTTTCTTTTACTTTTGGTTTACTTTTTTTCATTAATAATTGAAACAGAAGAGTTAATATCCCCAAGTATCATTAGAAGACTTGTCTATTTGTCCTTTAATTCTCTCAGTTTTTGCTTTATGTATCTTGATTTTCTTTTACAAGGTGCACACACATGCCTCTCTGTGGAACTGACATTTTTATCATTATGAAATGTCCTTCTTTATTTTGGGTAATACTCCATGCTTGGAAACATGTTTTCTAGCCACTCCAGCTTTCTTATGATTAATGTTTACATGGTACATCATTATTCATCATCGTACTTTTAACCTAGCCATGTCCTTATATTCAAAACAAAACTCTTATTAAAAGCATATAGTGGGGTCTTGGTTTTGTTTTCTCCAATCCAACAATCTCTACCCTAAATCAGAGTTTTTCATCCATTTACATTTTAAATAATTATTAATGAAGTTGGATTTACTTCCATTATCTTGTCATTTTCCCCCTACTTGTCCCATCTATCTTTGTTTCCTTTTCTTTTTTCATTGCTTCTTTTAGATTAATAAATGTCCCTTTTGTTATCTTTTGTTTGGATTCCACTTTATCTTGACTATTGTCTCATTAGCTGTACCCCCTTGCTTTAGTTTTAGGAGTTGCTCTATGGTTTGCAATACGCAATTAACTTATTGAAGTCTACCTCGTATGACTCTATGAATATTACATACTACTTCACATATAAGGTGATACATTCATAGCAACATACTTTTAGGACTCCTCTCATTCTTGTCATTGCTGTTATATATTTTCCTTCTTCACCTGTTATAAACTCCATAATACATTGCTATTATTTTTTTTAAATACAGCAGTCCCCCTACCTTATCTGCAGTTTCACTTTACATGTTTTCAGTTACCCAAGGTCAACCATGGGTAATTGGGAAAATTCCAGAAATAAACAATACATAAAATCTAAATTGATATGTAGCTGTTCTGAGTAGCATCATGAAATCTTGTGCAGTCCTGCTTTCTCTCCTGCCTGGCAGAGGAATCGTCCCTGTGTCCACACTGGATGTGCTACCAGCCTGTTAATCACTTAGTAGTCCTCTGGGTTATCAGATTGACTGTTGTACTACTCTGGAGAGCTTGCATTCAGGTGACTTTTATTTTACTTAATATTGGCCTCAAAGCACAAGAAGAGTGATTCTGGCAATTTGGATGTGCCAAAGAGAAGCTGTAAAGTGCTTCCTTAAGTGAGAAGATGAAAGTTCTCAACTTATTAAGAAAGAAAAAAAAATCATAGGCTGAGGCTGCTAAGATCTGTGGTCAGAATGAATCTTCTATCCGTGAAATTGTACAGAAGGAAAAAGAAATTTGAGCTAGTTTTGCTTTTGTACCTCAAACTGTTGCTTACAGTGCATGGTAAGTGCTTAGTTGAGATGCAAAAGGCATTAAATTTGTATAATAAGATATGTTGAGAAAGAGCATATTCACATAACTTTTATTACAGTATGTTGTTATAACTGTTCTATTTTATTGTTAGTTATTGTTAATCTCGTACTGTGCCTAAATTATAAATTAAGCTTTATCATAGGTATGTATGCATAGGAAAAAACATAGTATACCTAGGGGTCTAGCTGCTATTTCAGGCACCCACTGGGGGGTGGGGGTCTTGGAACATATCCTCCACAGACAAGGGGGAACTACTGTATTCAGTTTATTTATTTATTTATTTTTGGCTGCATTTGGTCTTCATTGTTGTGCGCGGGCTTTCTCTAGTTGTGGCGAGCGGGGGCTACTCTGTTGCGGTGCATGGGCTTCTCATTGCAGTGGCTTCTCTTGTTGCGGAGCAGGGGCTCTAGGCACACGGGCTTCAGTAGTTGTGGCAGGCGGGCTCAGTAGTTGTGGCTCGCGGGCTCTAGAGCGCAGGCTCAGTAGCTGTGGTGCATGGGCTTCATTGCTCCTCAGCATGTGGGATCTTCCCGGACCAGGGCTTGAACCCATGTCCCCTGCATTGGCAGGCAGATTCTTATCCACTGCACCACCAGGGAAGCCCTGTATTCATTTTTTTAAAGCAAATTTTTAAAAGGGAAAATGTCTTTTCTGTTTACCCACATATTTCCCACTTCCACTGCTTTCATTTCTATGTGTAATCCAAATTTCCATCTGGCATTATTCTG